>NW_022195136.1:181925-247614 GCF_008641045.1 Pistacia vera
TTAGGCCCAACCCTTAAAGGGGTTAAGTCCGCCTCTGATTCTAGAGTCTCGAAAAATTAGTTGAAATGTGTACAAACCCATCTGAATATCCCGATTATAAAAAAAAAAAAAAATTAAAATAATAAAACTTTTAGTCTTTTACTATATGTTCATCTCACTAAATATTTTCTTCCAACACAAACATCTAACCACCGGGATTTTGCCATGTCATCAATTCATCTTTCACTTGGACCCACAGATGGCAAGCTCCTAGGCTTTCCCGCGGCCTACATTGATCAAGATTAGGTTAATAACAGTTTTGTCCTTAAAGTTTGGCCTAACCCTTTTAGTTTGGTGTATATTATTAATAACGTTTTAGTCACTGTCAGTGTTTGAGTTGTTGGAGTAGGTGCCATAGAGTTCATCAATTATTGTGGAATTGACTTTTTGTAATAATGTTTATTAATCAATAAAAGACATTATCCACTATATCACGTAAATCATATTATATGTATTGATATATGTCTTTAGGATGGTAGAACCGTGACAAGGTATCAAGTGTTTCAAATCTTGATAGTGAGAACCCTATGATCACATATGGTGGTCATTCTAGAAATATTTGTAGCCCCAGTATTATTCTGACGAAGGACACATATAATACGGTAGGGCTATCATAGTGTTGAACGACCCTATTGAAAGGCAGTGACTGATCTCACTTGTCAAGGTTGTTTGTTGACAACCTGGCGTGACACATAGGTGCTTGCTGTAGGCAAGTTCACTGGACAGACCCACTAGAGGATTCCATATGGATGGTAACCCTAGTGTCTATGGAATAAATCCTCTAACGAATGGTGGTGCATGTAATCCTTAGACTTGAGATCACTGAAGCGCCTTATGCACCGATTGGTGTAGTCGGACACTAGCCTAACGTAGTTCTATTCAGAGCTATCAATATGGTAGTGATTGGATGCATCAAGGAGTGTATCAAGATTATGGTGGATCAACAAAGGATTCATCACTTCTGGGTACGGGAGAAGTTATCTCACTGGGTAATTCAATAAATGGCAATGACACTAAATCTGTGGCCACAATGGGATTGAGTTGTTGCTCAATCCAATTTAATATTTCTGTTATTGGTCTAGTAACTGAATACAAACATGTCGAGGATATCTGAGGTTGACACTATTTCTGTACGTCAGTCTCGATGAGATAACAGATGATGAAAGGATTTGATTGCATGGTAACCATACTGTTGATAGGCTGCGATTTTTAGTGATGGCAATGGGCCGGGTCGGGACCGGGTACCCCTTGGCCCAGGCCCAAGCCCGACCTCATGACACAGGCCCAAGCCCGGCCCGAGCCCGCTACAGGTATGATAGGCAAAGCCCAAGCCTGGCCCGACGGGTTTTTTATAACCGCAGGCCCGGCCCAAGCCTGCCTTTTTTAATAATGTTTATTTTTAAATATTAATAAATTTCAAATTTTTTTATATTTTAATTTTAGAAATGGTTTTTAAATATTAATTGAAGTTATTTCCACAAATAATTTAAGCAATAAGTGAGCAATTAAAACTCCATAATAGTTGATTATACTAACTTTTCATCTGTGCATAATATGTTATGGTGAAATCCACTTCAATAAGTTGAACCAAACCCATCTAACTCATTTAAAGGCAATTTTAACATGTTAAACCTTTAATATGGGATGAAAATTGAGGTTAGGGTTTGGGAAAAATGGATATATATATATATATATATATAGGATAATATTGTAATTAAATATATAGTATAAGGGTAAATTAGTAAAATTAATACTAAAATTTTCGGGACGGGCCGGGCCGGGCCTAAAGATATACCCATGCCCGGCCCGTACCCGAGGTCGGGCCTTAAAATCAAGCACAGGCCCAAGCCCAAGCCCGCCAACCTCAGGTAAAGCCCGCCCCTTTCGGGCCGGGCCGGGCCGGGTACCCGAAAATATCGGGCCCATTGCCATCTCTAGTTAAAACCAGAAGATGTAATTACTTTTATACCCTTTCTCTAAGAATAGATGGCGGGTTAGAAAAATAAATGTTTTTTCATTATTTTAATATCAAATAAAAATGATTTTTGATTCCAAGTATAAAACAAAACAGTGGTCGAGAAGTTAATCAATTAACTTTGAGAATGAATTTTTCTTTTCAAATTTATTAGAATGTCATTAATTAATAAATAAGAATGAATTATAGTTTTATGTTAACAATAACTTATAATGAATAATAATATTTTATATGTATATAGAAAATGTCTAATCAATGTTTTGAAAACCGGACCGGACCGACTGGTTGGATCAAGAACCGACAACCTCTCCGGTCTGATTCAGGTCATGGGGGTTTTTGTTATATTTTAAACTTGTAGGGATTAATTAAAATTTTCTAAGAATGTTTTGTAATATTTCAAATCTTTAAGGACTAATTGAACTTTTGGATATTATGAATATATTTAATTTTTTTAAGGGACTAACTTACAATTTTTAGGGATATTTTGGCAATATAGTAAAATTTAAAGGACTAATTATTTTTTTTTTTAAATTTTATTTGTTGTTGATGCATCGGTTCACCAACCTAACCATGAACCAAGCCCTTGACCAGGTCCAGGGTCGGTCCGATTTTCTAAACATTGTGTCTAATTCATCACAAATGTTTGTTAAGATAATATTATGTTACAAATTTCACATGTGTTGATGTGTATTACTTATTTTAATGCGTCATTTGAAATTATTATAGTTTAAACCTACAAGTGTTTACAAAATTTATTTCAGAAGTAATTATGGTTCAAATTGATTATTAAATAATATATTTAATAAAAAGTTTTAAGAGTGGGTTTGAGTTGTTTTCAAGAAAAAAAAAAATTGCCTATGGAAGTCTCAAGTCTCAACTACAAAAATATCATAACAATTACTTAAAATTTGGTATTTTTAATACATAATTATTTGATTTATTTAATATTTTAATAAAAACATATTTTAAAATTTGAAATATATATATAAAAAAAAAAAAGACAATCGCAAAACTTGATCATGCGCATTACTCAGGTGCCGACTGCCGAGCTACGCTTTGGCCTAGCATGGCCAGAGCCACCGAGGCAAAAGAATGATTCCTTGTTTTGCAATATAAATATAATATATTTATGATAAAATACTTATGATTTTACCTTAAGAAACTTATAACATTTATATTTTGCAATTAAATTAGACGTGATTTATGTTCTAAATAATAGTATACAAATATTAAATTAGATTCTTACTTATTTTATACTTTTAAGAGTTTGTTATTTTATTCTTATAATCTTTTTAAGTTTTTTTTTTTTTTTTTTGCCAAACGACATCCTCCTAGCCAAAGTTTAGCTTAAAGACAATTTCACTTGGTGAATTCATGAACAGTCAAGAGGTAAAATTAATTATATATATATAAACCCCAAATTACTTCTCGCCCTCCCATTTTGTTCTTCCTCTTCTTCATCTCCCCCTCCTCTGGTGCGACGACGACCCTCACCGACCCTACCGCCAGATTCCCCTCAACCTCCTCTACAAACCCCACCCACCCTCACCTGCCATTGTCCTCCAAAATGTCGACCACCACATCATTTTGTTGTTTTGTGCACTCTAAGCCCTTTTCCAGCCATTACTGGTGTCGAAAATCCATCCCAACACCACCAAAAGTTCCACCAACCTCCCACCTCAACAACCCACCATTCGCCGTTCATTCCTAGTCTTAGGGTTTTGTGATTTTGGTGGAATTTGGTTTTTTGGAGATCTTTTTTTTTTTTTTTGTGTGTGTGTGTGTGTGTGTGTGTGTGTAAGGAGTTTTGTGTGTTTGTGGATGATTGGAGTTTGTTTTGGCTTGAATTTGATGTGTTTGTGTTTATATGGGTTGGATTGATTTCAGGTGTGAAGATTGAGGTTGTGTTTATTTCCCTATTCAAACTGTATCCTATCAAAATATATATTTGTTTCAATATTCTCAAAATCCAATTATATTCTATTCAACTCAAAATATTTAGATTTTTCTAACCTCTTGGGTATGCTAATTTAACTAAACACCTCCAACAACAAAAATTTATAAATTAACAAAAAACATACCTACCCACCCACATATTGCCGCCAGCCAGCCAGCATTACCGAAAGGTGGTCGAAATCTGTCGAAATGGTGCATGGTCGGCTAATCTCACCTTTTTTGCTAGATCCACCATGGATCTGGCCGGAAAAGGCCAGATCAACGTACTACCGGCCAGATCCAATCGGTCGTACACCATTTCGATGACTTTCGGCCACCATCTGATGGTGGTGTCCAATTGCCGACATTTAATAGGTGGGTGAGGGTGTTTTTGTTAATTTTAAAACTTTTATTGTACGGGGCTTTAGCTAAATTAACAAATGTAGGGGGTTAAAAATAATGTAAATATTTTTAGAAAATGTTTTCTAAAAATTTACCAAACACATTTTCGAATTCAAATCATATTCTCGTAATAACAACCAAACTCAACTTTTTCAAAAATACTATTCTACATACTCTACCAAACACAACCTGAATTTCTACAATTTTTTTTGGCACACCACCTCTTGACCATTTTCCCCAACCATCTCCTCTTGAACCGGCGAGGAACCTTTTGAAAGGCCAATGGCGATGGCAGTGGATTGGGTTGAGAGAAGTAAAAGGGTTGGAAGTGTTAAATTGAATTGGAGGCTGCTTTTGAGTTCTTTTTAAATTGGAGATTGATTGTATGGTGGAATCAAATTGGTTATTGATTGATTGAGTTTCTTTCTGACTATTTTCCCTGCCACTAGCCACCATTTATTCCGGCTATTTTTGGCTACATAAAAAANATAGGTTCTAGTGGGGTCGTGGATGGGGATGGCTATAAATTGAGCCCATTTTATTCACTTTTATACAACTCAATTATGAGAAAGTTTTTAAAAGCTTAATTTCAGCCCTCTTTATTCTACTCTTTTTTTTTTTTTTTTTTCCAGTCCTGTAGTTTATTTTATTGTAATTACACCATTAAGATTATAACATGTTATTAGCATGAGGAACTCAGTAAGTTATTAGCATGAGGGGCCTAGTAAGTGTAATTGTTTTATTCATTCATTTTAGTATATATTATATGATAAAACTACCATTATGAGTATACTCTATGGTTGCCATAAAATGTATATTTCATAGCAAAAAATACGGTTAGTTCCTAGCAATAATATATTTGTTATAACTGTTTCCTAAACTAACCAATTGACTTTATTTCTTTATACGTATTGGTAATACTGTTACATTTTGAAATAAATGACTTAATTGCATTACGTATTTATTTTTCTGAGGTGTATTATATTACTGGAGACACTAGAAATTATGCAACCTGAAGTTTGTAAATAGAAATGATAAATGAATCTGTTGTGTGTGATTTTTTCACCAAGCTCGGGATATCGCGAGGATATAGCTTGACCCGGTATCAGCTCGATTTCACCGGTTGTTCGAACCAGCATAAGCTCGTCGACATTCATCTCGACTCGGCACAAGCTAGCCGCGAACAACCCAAATGACCACTCAATCAATTCCCATATAACTTCAGATCCCAGATATTATGGGGAAGACTAGATCAACAGCAATCTCTGCGCAATCACAGCGCTCAATCGCGAGAATAACGGAATTGCATTTCGAGTCAATTGTAATCTTTTTATTTTCACTCTTTCCTTTCTACAAATCTTGTATATAAACCCCCTACAACGATAAAATTTTCATATAACTCTATTTGTAAGCTCTCACTGCAAATACAAACACAGTGGACGTAGACTCAAAAGTTTATCTCGCCAAACCACTTTAAAAATCTCTTTGTTATTTACATTATTGCATTCATTGCTTTTCATCGCTGATTACCTGTAATCACGCACATATCGGTTCCGATCCCACCAAGGTCGATCGGATCACTCTAGTTGGTGTAGATTTCTGCATCAATATTTTGGCGCTAGAAGGAGGGCCCTCCGTTAACATCTCAAGTATTCCAACGAACAGTCACAGCAACCAACCCAATCCAGGCCCACAATGGTGCACATCAGATCAAAGACCACCACCGGAAACCTTGAAAATGTGGAAACCACCCACCAAGATGTGCAACAGGATGTCGACCACCCGTGCTGCCAACTCAACACGTCACAAACCACCAGGGGGCAGGGACGTCAAATCGTGAGAACGGCCAGCTGATGGAGATGATCAGAACAATGGTTGCACAGACAGTGCAACAAAACGTGACTGAGCTGAGGAACCAACAACCAACTGCTTAGAATCTCAACCAACCACGATTTACCAACACCACCCTAATACGTATGAATTCTGCAGGTGGTCGATCTACTTCGTCGGCGCCGAGAGGCGACCAAAACCCTCGACATTGCAAATTGCACTCCACTCACGAGCGTGAATCTCATGGGCAGACTAACCCCTGAAGGCGACCAGGGAAGCAAGCGCTAGGGGAAAGCGAAGACAACAGACAAACCCAAGATGCTCGGTGATATCCCCAGTGTCAGCGTGCTGGTATTAACCCACGCCCAAGACAAGATCGATTTTTGCAGGCTTTTGGGACGAGCCAAGTGCGTCAATCTGACAATGATTGACGTTTTGGTTACAACCGACATCATGAGCAACGCAATAACGAGCATGATAACATTTATCAGCCTAGCCATCATGACCCGACCTCGTGCATCAACGCACACACTAGAGGGACCTCACAAGCAATAGATTTGCGAACTCATTTGCTTAAAGTGAGACTGAACAGAGCCCATCAGGGCAACCACAATGAAGACTTAGATCGTGTGCAAAAAATGCTCGACGGAGGAGATAGTAAATTCCCCCTTCATAGAGGAAGTTTGCCAGGCCGCACTTCCACAAGACTTCAGGGCACCAGAGAGCAAGTTTGACGGGAGAGGGGACCCTAGAGATCACCTTGATAACTTCAATGACCTGATGGAGCTACACTAGGTCAGTGACTTGGTGAAATGTCGATGCTTCACAATCACATTGGTAGGGGACTCCAAGAGGTGGTATAGGAGGCTCAAAGTGAACTCCATCAACTCTTGGCAACAATTCTCCTCATTGTACTTACAAAAATTTCAAGCGAGGAGGCAGTTCACAATGCCGCTCAGCTATTGGAGCAACATTCGTCAGGAGAGAGATGAAACACTGACCTCATACCTAACGAGGTTCTAAAACGAGCAGGCAAAGCTCGCGGATGCCCCCGAGGAGTCCATCCGAACTTTGCTAATTGTAAGGATAAGACCGAACACAAAGCTATGGAAAGAGCTCCAAAGTAAAGATCACGTAAGCCTAGCCCAGTTTTATCAAATGGTTGCAAACACTAGAGGGTAGAAAGCTCGTTGGTTGCACTGGCCAGAAATGAAAAAAAATAGATAACCAAGGAGATAGACAACCTTTCCCGCAGTATGTAGAATACATCCATCTCACTCACAACATCACCCACATCTACAAAGTCTCCCATGAGTCGAAGAGACTACCCACTCCAGAATGAATAAGGGGGGCTCTGAGTCGAAGAGATCGACAAAAGTACTACCGATACCACAGGGATGTCGGGCACAACACAAATGAGTGTCGAGCTTTGAAGGACACCATTGAGGACCTAATAAGAAGGGGCCACCTAAAGGAATTCGTTAAGGTGGCACCAGCTCACGAAAATACTGGCGAGCAAAATAACCAGGTCCAAAGCCAGATTCAGAACCAGGTCCCGTAAGTTCTGCCAAACCCCAATGACGTCCTAGTGGGCATGATTTACGGGGGGCCTGACATAGAAAGGAGTTCAAGGCCTGCTCGGGAGCAATATGCTCGAGAGGCCAGAACAGACTCCGTCCCCCAGGTAACGAGCTGTGAACAAAAGTTGCCCAAGCGGCATAGACAAGATAGCGAGGTAGTAGGATTTACAATCGAGAAATGTGAAGAATCCCCTTGCCACAACCCTGACGCAATCGTGATCATAGCCAGAATTGGCAACGCTAGAGTGTTAAGGGTGATGGTCGATAATGGGAATGCAACGAACATCATTTTCTTAGGAGATTTCCGAGGAACGAGGTTCACAGAGCGAGACCTGAAGGCGTGCCCTTCACCACTCTATGGGTTTACCGGGAAAAACTTGGTGCCAAAAGGAATAATTGATCTTCCCGTGACTCTAGGTAGGGCTGTGCAAAAAAAACCGATAACCGAACCGAACATGGTAACCGAACCGAACCGAATCCGAATTTTCGGGTGCCGAAAAATTCGGGTCGGTTTCGGGTAGTTTTTAGAAGGTACCCGAATTTTCGGTTCGGGTATCGGTTTTTAAGTTTTAAAAACCAGGTACCCGGTACCCGGTTTTTATTTAAAAAAAAAAACAAATTAACAAAAGAGACTAAGAGTGAAAGACGCCATGAGTCGTCTGTGCAAAAAAAATCCCCAAATGCCAAATCTGAAAATTTCAGATCCCCTAAAACTAAAACCCGTTAGGCCGTCACTCTCCAGTCTCCACTCTCCACTCTCCACTCTCCACTGTGTAAACTTCCAGTCTCACTGTCTCAATCTTCCACTCTTCGTCACTCGTCAGTTGACTCAGTTCGTCTCTTCACTCTCTTCCATTCCAGTACTCAAGTCCTGCAGCTTTGCTTCCCACCAGACTACCATATAGCTGTTTCTTTCACTAATCTGGTCACCGACTGTCGCTGCCAACTGCCACCAGCAGAGTCTACTACTTGAAGCTGCTGTCGACTTACAAGTTTCTAACTAGGTAAAATTCTTCATTTTTTTCTCTTTATTATTCATTTCTTTAATATTTTTTCGCTTTTAATTTCATTCATTCAATAATCATCTAGCTACATTTCTTGTCAGGATCTGTCACCGACTACCACCAGTAGCCACCACCAAGCCGACTTGCAACTAATAAGTTCTGCAACTATTCAGAACTTAAAGTTAGAGAGAGAGTAAATTAATTTTTGTTATTGTTAATCTGATGTTATTTTATATTTACAGTAGTTTGTTTTTTTAACTTAACGTAATTTCTTTTAACTTGTGTTATGTTAATTAACTTGGAAGTATCTGAAGTATATCCTGAAAACTTAGAAACAAATTTGATGGAAAAGATTTCAGCATACAAAGCTGAACAAAATATCTATACTGTAGTGTTCTTTTTCTTTTTCTCCTTTGTTCATACACAAAAGTGTCCAGAAAATTTTAGCTTATAGAACCTTTCACTCTTTTTAGTCTTCGGCTTGAAATATATATAACTTGAGTCTCTCAAAATTACTGTAGGTATACCTCTAGTTATGGCAGAATTTTTATTCTAGTTTTTATCAAACCCTGTGGAGAATAACTTGTTTACTGACACTCTTCGTAAATGACAAGGCTAGCCTTAAAAAACAATAAACGATCACTGAAGTAATGTAGATAATAATCTAGATTCTAGTCTTCCATGTGCCAACTTTAATCAAAATTGGGTTTTGATTCTATCTATTATTCTTCTCTTATATATTTACCATTGAATCAGAGTTTACGAATAGTATTTTTGACACCTTTGTATGTATTGCAGATGTCCTCCACCAGTGAAAATACTAGTACTACTTGTGGGTTGGGTTGATGGGTAGCGACGCATATGTCGATCCTGATGACAGAAGGCCAGAGTCCTAATCCTTCTCATATGACTTCTATGCCTCCACGACCAACTACAGCTCCCAAACGGGTGAGTTTACTATTAGGAAAAATGCTTCAGAAATGTGGGACCATTTTACAAAAAACCTTTAAGGATAAGGATAATCAGACAGCTACATGTAATTATTGTGGGTCTACTCTTGCTTGTCCAACCAAAAGTGGTAATACTTCTCTACGTAACCATTAGTAGGTGTAAAAAATACCCTTTCAATGTAGTGGACAAGGAACAAAGAACTTAGTCTTTCAACAGAGTCGGTTGAGCCCTCAAGTGGTGTTGTAGCTAATGGCGGCTCCACTTCACTGTCGACTTGGAAATTTGATCAAGATTTGATTAGGGATGCTGTAGCTAAAATGTAATTACTAATGGTTGCCTTTTAGGATAGTGGAGTATGAGGGGTTTCGTCGATTGATGAGAGTTGCACAACCTAGGTTTCAAATGCCTAGTCATACTATTGTAACTAGGGATTGTTTGAAAATTTATTATGATGAGAAACAAAAGTTGAAGAATATTTTAGTAAGTATTCTCATAGTGTTTGTCTCACCACTCACACGTGGACTTCTTGCCAAAACCTCAATTACATGGTTTCTCACTGCTCACTTTATTGATGAGATTGGAAACTGAAACAAGGATTTTAAACTTTTGTCCAATTAGCAGTCATAAAGGTTTAACTATTGGCAGTCAATTGAGAAATGTTTGATTGAATGGGGTATCTCAAAGGTGTTCACTGTGACTGGTGACAATGCAAGTTCTAACGCTGTTGGAATAACTTATCTTAAGCATCGGTTAGAACGTTGGAATGGAAGTGTCTTGAACGGTAAGTTTCTTCATATGAGATGTTCTTCGCATTTATTGAGTCTAACTATTAAAGAGGGGTTAAAAGAGCTGGATGACTAATATAGGATTCGTTCTGCAGTGAGGTATGTGAGATCTTCTCCAGCAAGATTACAAAGGTTTAAGGAGTGTGTGGAGCAAGAAAAATTGGAAACTAAAAGTCTTTAGTTCTTGATGTAGAAACAAGATGGAACTCCACTTATTGATGTGGAAGTGGCTTTAAAATTTCAAAGAGCATGAGTTATGGAAATCCAAGACCCTAAGTTTAAAGATGAGCTTACTGTCGGGAAAGGTCAAGGGGTTTGCCTACAATTACTGATTGGTATTGCTCGATATTTTGTGCCTTTTCTAAAGGTTTTTTATGATACTACTCTACAAGTGTCTGGCTCTTTTATGTTACCTCTAATGGCTACATGGAAGCGTATATAGCATTACATGAAGATTAAGACATGGTGTGAACAGTAGTGATCCTGGCTTACGTTCAATGGCAGCTAAGATGAAAGCAAAACATGATAAATATTGGGCAAATCTTGATAATATCAACTTAATGATATTCATTGCAGTGGTATGGATCTAGGCATAAGTTAGAATACGCATATTGGGCTATTGATAGTGCGTATGATAATGTTGTGCTGAGAGTTTGAAAAAAAAAGTGTGAATGACATGTGTCTTTATTGAGGAATACAGTTTGCGTAAGGCTTGTCCTAGTGCGCAGTAAGTGAGCAATCTCAGTTGCAGCAGGGATTGATGTTGCTGTGAAATGTTGATCCAAAAGTCTTTATGAAGGTTAGTTTAATCAACAAAGGGCTGGCGTGCTTTGGAGCTGAAATCTGGTGGATAAATATTTACGGGAAAGCCTTGAAGATGAGAATGACAACTTTGATATCTTGAGTTGGTGGAAGATAAATTCAGCAAGATATCAAATTCTCTCTTTGATGGCACGCGGATGTTTGGCTATGCCTGTTCCACTGTTGCATCTGAGTCATCTTTTAGTACAGGGGGTGTGTCTTAGATCCATTTCGTAGCTCTCTTACTCCTAAGACGGCGGAGGCTCTTATTTGTGCACAGGATTGGATTCGGGCTATGCGTGTACCATTCTTGTTGAGGAGAGCTTGGAGGAATTATTGGAAATTGAGTCAGGTAAAACTTTTGCTTTAGTTTCATATATTTAATATTATTATAACTTATATCTTACTTATTGACTCCATTTTGTACCATTACTTATATAATGTTATTTCCAATCTTTATGTAGAATTTTCGTTATGGCATTGGAGAGTATCGTAGTCATGGTCATCTACATGATTGATGATTCAGACCATCTCTATGAATTTGTATTGGTGCAGCCCCTAAAAGGTAGATATGCAAATCCTTTTTCAAATTATGAATTAACCATTTACTTTAATTGAATTGCCTATATGATGAGTAAAGTTTGTTTGGTTGTGCTTATAATGATGAGTAAACTTTGAATTGCAGTGTTAATTTTGATAGTCATGTGCTATTATGGGTGGTAGTGAGAGCTGAAGTTTGTAAGTCATTTCTTCTTTTCATTATGAAAATTGGCATAAAATCAGTTAAGATTGCTCTTGAACCATAAGTCTTTAGTGGATGATACTCATATATGAAAGCTGCTAGGGAAAGAATACAGCAAAGGTGATTCAAGATAGCGGCAAGAGATGCAGGAGTTGTTGCTGTTGAAGGACTAACTGCAGTTCTGGAGGGCCTTGCTAGTCTTCTAGCAGTGTAAGACATTCACTTCACTTCACAAAATCAAATTTTATTTCTGAAACTCCATACGAATGATGGTCCTAATGGTAACTGATTTTCTGCAGGATTACACTGGCTAAAGGAAAGTCATACAGCTACATACTTCAACTAGCAATTTCTCTTGGCAGCTCTAGTGCTCTACGGTACTGCTGTATAAGTTTGCTGTTGCTGGTGTAAAAGACATTTTTATTTCTTAATTATATTAAATCTCTTATGGCTTATTTCTTGCTCATTCTGGTTGAATTGGTTTGGCTTTATCATATTTTGGAATCAATATCTGTTTCTGCTAATTTCATTCGCAGACCAAGAAACTAAAATGATACTATTTTTCTCGTAATGGATTTAATTGTTGGTTTGGTGAACTTTCATTTCAGTTTCTAGAGATGAACTTAACTCAGGAGATGGTTGGTTGGGTTAAATATATGGAAATATCTGATCTTGGAGTCTGGAGATTTGTTTGAGCAAATAATACTTTGAAAATGGAGAGATCTGAACTTGGAGATTGAGATGAAGGATATAGAGTATTACATTTGATTTGGTGTATATTAAATCTTAAGTATGAAGGCATTAAATTAAAAGGTGATGTTCTGGCAACTAATGATACTACATGAATAAGATTTAAGTTTTACATTTCTATATCCTTTGGAATATATGATTAGATGTGGTATTTTCTCATATATAATTACATATTTGATACTAAGTTGTACATTCTATATCCTTTGGAATATATTTAACTAATGATACTAAGTTGTGGGGCAAGTCACAGATTTGACATCAATCATAATTCATAAACCCTATGTAAATATGTATTTCTCATAAATTAATTACATATTTGAAGCCGAAATTATCCAGTTGAGGTGTTGACAATGAAACAAATTATCTAGAGTTTTTATTAGTAAGAAAAGCTTATTTAAAGTCATAAACATTAAACACCATTGAATTATTTGGTTGTATTTTAAGAAGGCTTGTAGGATTTAAATAAATAATTTACGGCTTTTTGAGATTCTCTCATTAGCTCTTTTGGAGCTTAATTAAATTGTTAAAATTTCAATCTATTTTTACATGTTAAAACCTTTTTCTTTTTGGTTAATTAATATTTGAAATCTTTTTAAAAATTTTGTAACCAAACAATATAAAAAATTCGGGTACCAAAATCGGTTACCCGGTTTTTGACCCGAATTTTCGGGTACCCGCAAAACCGGGTAGTTTAAAACCGGTTCGGTTAGCGGGTATATTTTTGGAGGTACCCGAATTTTCGGGTACCCGGTTTTTAGCCAAATTCGGAGCGGATACCCGGTTTTGCACAGCCCTAACTCTAGGGGCAGAGCTCAAGATCAGGATGGTGATGGCCGAATTCCTAGTGGTAGACTGCCCAACTGCATACAATGTCATCCCCGGAAGGCTGATCTTAGTTGATTTGAGGGCAATCACATCAGTGCGCTACTAAGCAATGACGTTTCCAACTCCAAAGGGAGTCCCGATGATCAGGGGCTACAGAAAGGCATCTCGGGAATGTTACAACCACGCCATACGTACAACACAAAAATGGTCGCTCCCAAAAACAATGGTCATAGCAGAATCCAAGCCTAACCCCGGACCACTCAAGGATACTATAGATCCTCGCATCCATAGAGAAGAGTTCGCAGCAAGACCGACCGAAGAACTACGAGAAATAAGTGTTAGTGAGGAAGATCTAACTCGTGTGCTGAAAATCAGTAGCTGTTTGACCGGATAGATGGCCGATAATCTAGTGGGGTTCCTAAAAACCTCGACGTGTTTGCATGGGTGCACGCGGGTATGGTTTGGATTATCCCCAAGGTAATGTGCCACAAGTTAAACCTCAACCCTTAAGCTCGACCCATAAGGCAGAAAAGAAGGGTTATGGATGCGGAGCGCTCACAAGCGCTAAAGGATGAAGTTGACAAACTTTTGAAAATCAACTTCATCAGGGAAGTCAAGTATTCGGACTGGCTCACAACTCAGTCCTAGTTAAGAAGTCGAATGGCAAATGGTAGACTTGCGTTGACTTCACAGATCTGAACAAAGCCTATCCCAAAGATAGCTTTTTGCTACCACAAATTGACCAGCTAGTAGATGGGATAGTAGGAAATGCACTACTCACCTTCATGGATGCGTATTCGGGATATAACCAAATTCCAATGTACTAGGCCGATAAAGAATGTACTTTTTTATTACTGACCATGGAATTTATTATTATAGGGTTATGCCATTTGACCTTAAGAATACTGGGGTGACCTACTAGTGCTTGGTGAACAAGATGTTCGCTGACCAAATTAGCCATACCATAGAGGTATACCTCGACGACATGCTCGTCAAATCAAAAGGCGTCGAAAGCCACGTTGAGCACCTAGGGGAAATGTTTGACATCCTTAAAAGATACCGAATGAAGCTCAATCCTTTAAAATGTGCATTCGGGGTGAGCTCGGGGAAATTTTTGGGCTTCCTCGTAAACCAACGGGGTGTAGAAGCCAACGCGGAGAAGATTCAGGCGCCGTTGGACATGAAAAGCCCGACCAGCATAAGACAGGTGCAAAGCTTGACAAGGTGTGTGGTTGCACTAAGCAAATTAGTTTCCTAAGCCACGGACATGTTTTTGCTATTCTTTGAGACCTTGAAGGGGAAGAAAGGTTTCAAATGGACAGAAGAGTGTGAAAGAGCTTTCCAGAAGCTGAAGAAACATCTGGGACAACCTTCCCTGTTTCTTCCTAGCTTTCAAAGCCCATCAGGCGAGTCGTTGATGCTATATTTGTCGGTATCAAAGTCCGCTGTTAGCGCGGTGTTGGTTAGCAAAGAGGGCGGAGACGAGGTACCTAGAGTTGGAGAAACTCGCCTTCGCCCCTATTTCCAGGCACACTCCATCGACGTGCTAACAAACTTCCCACTAAAGAAAATAATGTAGAAGCTCAAGACATTAGGTAGACTAATCCAATGGACAATGGAAATGAGTCAGCACAATATCAAGTACATCCCAAGGACAACAATCAAAGGTCAAGCCTTGGCATATTTTATATTTGAATTCTCCTACCAACCAGTTGATGAATCAAGCCCACCAGGGGTAGACACCTCAAGAGAAATCGGGCAATAGAAGCCAAAGCTCAATGACTTATGGTAATTCACTATGTATGTAGATGACTCATTGAATGAGAAAAGGAGTAAGAAAGGGGCTCTTCCTCGAAAGTCTAGAGGGAAACCCGATCAGAGCCGCAATAAGATTCGGTTTCACTATCTCCAACAACAAGGCTAAGTACAAGGCGTTGCTCACAAGGATCTGCCTCGCTAAAGAAATGGTGGGGTTGGAATCCATTAAGATTTACAGTGACTCGCAGCTAGTGGTCCACTAAATTACAGGGAATATTAGGGGAAGGAAGACAGGATGGCGTCCTACCTCCAGCTAGTAGAAGCTAAGCTCAAGCAATTCAAATCCTTTACAATTCTCCAGATCCCAATGGGGAAAAACTCGCAAGCAAATGCATTAGCCCGCTTAGCTTTTGCAATGAACCAGGAAAAAGTCGATTCCATCCTAGTTAAGTTCCTTTCGGGACCAAGCATCTTTGCTTCACAAGGTCTGGTTTTAACTACAAGTCAGAGATACAGTTGGATGAATGCAATCACCGCCTACCTAAGGGATGGTACATTACCAAAGAAGAGAACCGAAGCCAGAACACTTTACAGCAAGGCAGCTTAGTACACGTTCATCAATGATAAACTATACAAGCACGGGTTCAATGTACCGTTGCTGCAATATATTGACCATGAGGACACAGATTATATTTTGAGAGAGATCCATGAGAGAATTTGTGGAAACCATGCAGGAGGCAGATCTCTAGCCTACAAAGTGCTTCGCCAGGGGTATTATTAACCAACAATTTTCGACAATGCAACAGACTAAGTTCAAATATGTAATAGATGCAAAGATTCACAGATATTCCGCTAGCCCCACAACAGGAATTGACCACTCTGATAACCCCCTGGCCATTTGCAATCTAAGGGATTGATTTTATCGACCATTTGCCTTAAGGAAAAGAGGGCGTTAAGTTTGCAGTAGTAGTTGTGGACTACTTCACTAAGTGGCAGAGGCCGAGCCCCTGGCAACCATCACGTCAAACAAGTTGAAGAACTTCATTTACAAAAACATTATTCGTCGGTTTGGGATTCCCCACACGGTAATAACCAACAACGGAAAACAGTTTGATGGTGAAGACTTCGGAACCTTTTACGAACAGCTCGGCATCAAGAAGAGCTTTGCCGCTGTCTATCGATCCCAAGCCAACGAACAAGTGGAAGCTATGAACAAGGTCATCAAGCACACTATTAAGAAGAAGCTCGATGCCCTGAAAAGGAGATAGGCTGATGAATTGCCTGAAGCTTTCTGGTCTTACAGGACAACAACCAGGAATTCAACAGGTAAAAGCTCGTTCTCTCTATCATACAAGTGTGAAGCAATGGCCCCGGTTGAAGTAGGAATCAGCTCATTCCAAAGAGAAGTTTTCAACAAGGAAACAAACGAAGACCTTCTCCGCTTCAGGTTGGACCTAATCGAAAAACGCTAGGCCAAGTCCCAAATAAGGCTCGCCTCATATCAGCAGTGAGCCAAACGATACTTCAATACCAAAGTCAAAAACAGAGACTTTGAAGTAGGTGATCTAGTCCTCAGAAGGGTCATCCAGGGTACCCAAAACCCAAACATAGGGGCATTTTGACCCAAATGGGAAGGTCCTTTCACGATTTCTGAAAAGCTCGTACCAAGGTCATTCTACCTAGAATGGCGAAGCAATATTGCGAGCTTAGAATGTCGAGCACTTGCAAAGGTAATACCAATAAGCAGTTTGGGTTTCACCTATATTTCTCCTTTTAATCCATTATAAGGCCGCTCACAACCAAAGCGCTTGATCAATAAAAGAGGTATTGTTTAGATTTTTCTCTGCTCGTAATTAATGTCTATAGTTCATATGTAACTATTCACCCACTCGTAAATCGCGACCTATGCAATGGTATTCCAACAAGAAAACTCGGAGTCAAGAGTCCGGAAAAGGCAACTTATCTCAAAAGCCACGCCAAAATCCAACTCTTTAAGGATGAAACGTCCTAAGTCGATGAAGTTAAACTTGATAAAATTTAAGGAAAAAAAAAGGTCGAAGGAAATCGGCCTTCAGCTAGCGACCAAAATTCGATACAAACAACTGATCCGAAATCAAAGTTACTTGTCGCAAAATATTTCCTCGCACACATCTGAAAAAGCTCTTCAAGAAGCGAGTTGCGCCTAACTTAGAGCAAATTCGGATCTCTTGTTATAAGTTCAACTAGGACAATTAAAATGACTCCGTAGAAATATAACAATCTTTGCTTAACAAGGACAGGTTGAAAAATTCTCTTTTATTGATAAAGTTCTATTACATTCAAAAAAGAAAAAAAAAATAAAAAAGGAAAAACAACGACGAAGAACAAAAAAGAATAAACAACTCTTAGGCAGCTGGAGGAGCAGGGGGGTCATCCTTGTTGTGGACTTTCGCAAGTGTACGAAATCGTGCAAGTAATAAAGTGTATAAATACGGATATTGAACCAAAGAGAATTACTATTATCAATTACCAATTAAACTATTCTATTACTATTTGATCAATCCAAATTGTATCAAGGAAAACTTAAATAAATAAAATTAACAATTGAAATTAAAAAGAGAACTGAAAAGAGAACAACTAAAATAAATCTTTGGGTTTAGAGCAAGATGATTAGACCTAGGGCAAAGATTTCACACCAACTCTTATTCATATGTATCGATCACTTATGCTAATTTTATTAAGCTCTTCCTACAGGTCAAACTCCCTAAATTTCCAATAACTTTCTCTCAAACAATTATCAAATTAACTCTTAATTACTAACCCGAATTATCTCTAATCAGATTTAAGCAATTGGAGATCATTACACTCTATGGAGTTTACTAAAACCTCACAAGTCGCGGTAACCTATCTCTAGCGTTCGCTCAACGTATGGTTTTACTACTGTAGACCAATTAAATATAATCTCTTGATCTCAACTTAGTCCATTAATTCATTCAATTCTTTAGCCCTTAAGAATCAAAAGCATTAGGCATAATAATAAAACTGAGGAAGCAATCTTAATAAAAATCATCATAAATAAATCAACATATAATCAAGAGATTGGGCTACATCTTAGCTCTAGAGAATAAATTTAGTTCATAATCAACATAAAAGAAACAATAATCTTCATTGAAAAAAGAAACATGAGTTCAAGAAAGAAATAAGAAGACTTCTCTATATTGCCAATCAAAAGCTTCAGAAATTTTGTCACTTTGATCTTCTCTTGTGTTAGCCTCCTCTAATTCTTCCCCCAAAAAATCCCCAAAATAATGCTAAAAGACTTCTATTTATATCCCACAAGGGTTAGGGTTTTAGTTTCCTTAATTCTATTTGGTTTAGGACTCTTAACCCTATTTTCCTAAACAAAAACGAATGACAAATTCTTAATTGCCGTGACTATGCCCCGGTACTGTGTTGCAGCATGGTAGCTACTAGACAAAGTGTGCTACGACACTGTGCTACAGCACAGTAATAACTCTTCTTCTTTAGTCCAAATCTCGCATCATTCCATAATACTTAAGAGATGTTGATTTTTGAGTGCGATAACGATGGAATATGGAGAAGTGGTAAACATATGAAATGTAGCCATTTGAATTAGCTTTCCAACAATCAAAGAATCGTCCTAATCTGAGTTCTAAATCTTGAGATATTTTTAAAAGACCAAGGCAAGCTCAAGCTGGAGTTTAATCTAGAATCTTCTCTTTACTTCAAACTTCCATAACTTCTTCAATTCAACTCCGATTCTTGATCCGTTTGTTTATACTCATCACTCATTCGGTTGCTGACATGATTCTTCATCCAAGCATAACATTTAGCACTAATAGCCTGAAAAACACTCAAACACACTCATGATCCCATAAAAGAATTTATGAAAATATTAAGCAACTTTACCAAATTAAGCCTAATTTCTCACAAATAATCCACATAAACCACTAAGTAAATGTGTATTTTCAAGCTCTTATCAATCCTCGACTGATCCAAAGAGTTCGCCATCAAGGGGAAGAGATGGTTCCTCGACAAAAGGGATGGCAGCGATGTCTCCAAGGTTGGGAGCCTCGCTCGGAGGAAGTGTGGTCAGGGGAACAGGATCCTCAACTTCCAGCTTGAGCCCGATCTCCTTTGCGCCTTCCTCGACCTCTTCCTGGCCTTCGCCATCATCCTCGGAGTCATTTGAGTACACGTAGGCCATTCCCTAGGCTTCAACCTTCATCCTCTCGAATTCCTTTTGATAAGCTCGCGGAAGGAAAGAAAAGTCGATCAAGGGGTAAGCCTCACATAGCTTATGCACAAGGAAGACTGACCTGTGCCAAGACTGAGTAGTGATGGCCTCGTTTAGCTCTTCAATTTGAACTCTGAGCTGCCCGGCATCAGCTTCAACCTTCTGTTGACCTTTCACCTCTTGGGCAAGGTCGAGCGAAGACTGCTTAAATTTGGCTTCCTAGTCCGATGTAGCATTTTGGGCCAAGGAAAGCTCGGAGATTAACTTATTATTGGCACCACGCTACTGCGTCAAGTTCTTCCCAGCCTTAGTTACCTTGGCTATAGCTTTGGCTCGCGCGACCTTGCTTACGTTAAGCTTGCCAAGGAACTCCCTTTCGTTGACCCCAAAGACCACCACTTCCACCCTAAGTCGTTTGAGCTCAACCTGCTTAGCTTCTTTCTCTTTCTCTACAACCTCGACCCTAGCCAGAGCATCCTCCTTAACTGTCTCCGCCACCATCCACCTCTTGTGAGTGCCTTCCAAGGTGGCGTTTCACTCTTCATATAAAAGCCTGCTTGCCATGGTAACCTAAAAATGTAAGATGAAAAGTTAATAAGTGGTGAAGATAACATGAAAATAAAAGAGGGGTCAACTACTGGTACTTTTACCGTATAGCTACACGTTAAAGCCAACATCTGGGTGGGGGGCGAGTCCTTAACAGCTGCGAATGTTTGCGGGGTGATGCAATCCTTGGCCACTGCAGCCCTAATGCCGATATGGTTGAGGAGTTAATCGATTAGCGCATCGACTGCAGCTTGGACCGCTCCGTCTATTTTCGTACTCTTCTGTTGGGACAAGCGAGATTTGCTTCCCCCAGCAGCACTTGCCTTGCCCACAGAAGCGGACTTCTTCTTGGCCAATTCTTTGGCTATTTTCTTCTTTTAGCCGCCAGTCTGCACGACGACCTCCTTGCTTGAGCCAACTTGCTGCTTGACTACTTTTTGTTTGCCCGAGGCCTTTAGAGGCTCGATCGTTTTCTTTTTGCTCGAGCCATCATGTTACTCGGATGCATTTTCCTTTCCCAAACTCCCAATTCGCTCGAGTGTTTTCTTCACCAGCCACTTTTGGGGCTCAAAGGCATTTTTCCCACCAACTGCCTTTGGGGCAGTTGTGGGCTTTTTTGTGTTTCGGCCTCCCCTAAGCTCACCACTGGCGTCCTTCATGCCGACAGTGTTAACAGGCTGCTTCGTCGTCAAAGCAATCGATGTCGATGGCTATCGCTCTCTTTTTAAGGCCTTTTGGTTTCTTGGCCTACATCTCTGTAAGAAAGGAAACAAACAATGAGCAAACTATTTACGCGGGAAAATGAACGCGAGCAATTTGTAACTTAAACATTTTTCTAAAATTGTAAGAAATTTGGCCTCGTCTCGAAAAAAGTTATACGCTTTCAGGTGTGGAAGCATGAGAAGCTCGTTGACGTTATGTTGATAGTTAGGAAGGCCGTTGAAATGCTGCAGCCTCTACAAGCTCGTGGCAAGAAGATAATTTTGCTTGACGTTAACTGCAAAACAAAAACAACTTAGTTAGCTTGGATACAAAGCTCGAAAATGACCCTTGCACACATGGGGAATCAAAATCTTACTCGCGTCCGAAGTGAAAGCGCCAGTCTCTTAGACTTCGTAAAAGAAAAACTGAGAGTCCCAATATGAGACCTTCTTTAGGACGTCGACCAGCTGGTTAAAATGTACCTTTCTTGCCTTGGAAAGGTAGTACATCTGGTCTTACCCTTTCTTGAGCCTATACAAATGGACAAGCTCTTCGACAGATGGCTCACCCAATTCTATGATCATGTACGCAATGTAAAGACCAATGAGAATGACATATGAATTTGTGGACAGTTGGAGAGGAATGATGTTGAATTGCTTTAGCACGTTATCAATAAAATGATAAGGGGGAATGGATACCCCATATCTCAGGAGGGTTTCAAAGGTTGCCACCCATCCGAGCAGAGGGTTCTAACAAGAAAATGCCCCCGAGACCATTAAATTAAACTGCAAAGCATAGGTTGCTCTTATGCGCTCCAGATCCCTAACTTTAATCGAGGATTGTGGCTCTCTTCGCAGCCTATGGATTGGAGACCGCATCAGCTGACCCAACTGTATCGAAGCATGATCAGAAGAGCCTGCTGTGTCGGGGTTTGAGCTTCGCACGACGATCTCCTCAGAGACCTCAGGGGTTGAATCCCCAAGGACAACCGAGCTTGCAGGCAAATCGAATATGCAATCGATTGTATGACTACTGCAGGAAGACATGGTAATAGCTCGCTTCTGGGTACCTGAAAAAGAAGTGAACATGTGTCAAAGCTCGAAATATTTGGCAACCAATTCACACTTGCTTCGAGATTAGACACCCAAGATAGCTCGCACCACATTACGAAAGTGCACGGCCTACTCAAGGTGTTAGTGTATGCCCTAGGAACCAATCGTGTTGTTAGTTTTAGGACATTATATCTTGTAAATGTATTATGAATAAAAGAAAGTGTTCTTATTTCACATGTTGATTTTCTGCTTCATTTATATTATATTATATTTAATATTGCATGTGAAATGTTCGGATGACACGAATCTTCAAAAGATCAAATTATCAAAGAATTCCCTACGCAAGTAATGCTAATTGGGCAATAACATTGCATAGTAGGTATGCTGAATGTCTCCATTAAATATCATGTGATGGTATTAGTGTGGGTGATTATAAGAGGTATGTCACTAAGGCATTAGCATAGATAAACGGTTAGTGAACTGTTTATCGAATACGACCAATTACGATGAATCACATGGATATTGTCAATGATGCATCGTAGGATGGTGCTAGTGTACCACTGATTCTTAGACCTGAGACATCACGGTTGGATTCAACATAGGATGCATATGGTTCATATGGTGTATAAGCACACGAGACTAGTCATGTCTTGTGTAATAAGCCGGTTTGGTCATATGTTATTCATGTGCGAGGACAAGTGATGGTCAAGATGGGATCTATTAACTCAAAATAGTCCAATCTCGAGTTTCCAGACGAACAATAAATATTGGAAAAGGAAAATCTCTGGCTAGAGTATAATGAATGTCAGATGAAAAGTAGTTTCATGTTGACAAGTTCCATTGTATCGATTGACAATTCGATTAAAGATTAAGTTAAAGGTTTTGACATACCATGAACCATTCTTAATCGGGATTAGATAATGGAGGGATTTGACTACACGGTACGTACGATCAGAATAGGTTCATTGGAGTTTACACTTCATTGTGATTTATGGGTTATGGAACATTGCTAGACGTGTACCATAATCAGTGGGAGTTTCGATTATAAAGAATTATAATGAAACATATCAAAATCAGATATTGGGCCCATGGCTAGATCATAGTGAACCAAAATGGTCACACATAAAACCAAGCTCAAGGAGAGAGAGTAATACATATTATTAATCAGATTAATGATGTTTGAACGTAAACGGTTGCATCCGAATTAATGTATTGGTGAGAAATTATTATCCATGAATAGCTAGCACTAACCAAGGGTAATAAGGATTTATTAAATATTATTATTGAATTGGATTCAATGATGGGGGCAAAAGTGCATTGGTTTTATTCTAAAGGGTTAGAATATTTAATGTAATTAAAATTTGGTCTAATTATGAATTAACCATAAAACCAAGGACTTGACATAAATGTTTATTCTCAAGTTAATTTTAAATTGTTTGAGGCCTTCCCAAAACAATTTAAAATTATACTTTATGCCCATGGTATAAAAATTAAGTTTTATACCATTTTAATTAAATTGAATCAATTAAAGCAAAATCACTCTCTCATTTTCTCTCTCACTCTCTCAGCTCTCTCTTCCTTGACTTGTGTGGATCACATTTTGAGGTTCTTCAATTTCACTTGAAGAACTAAGATTCCAAGAAAGAACATTCAAGTGTTGAATAGCAAAGGAGTAGGTAATATTCCATCCTTACCTTGAAATTTTTTGGGTTTATGTGTTATGTTTGTGTTCTACCTTGCATCCATCATCTTGTTCATCCATGTTACACCATTTCCATGTCCAAAATGCATGAATCCCGACACAAGGTCCCAGTGGCCACCGCGTTAAACCCAAGATTGTCGAAGACTCACCTGAAAACCCTATTAAAACCCTAAAATGTTGAATGTGGCCACTACAGTGACCATCATTTGATGCAAAAACCAGAAAAATAGACAAAGAAGGGGAAAAGAACCTTACCAGAGTGAGAGAAGCACAGAGGATCACCGGGAAGAGCGTCGTGATAACAATAAAACAGAAGCGGAATGCACAAGAACATCATAAAACTTTCATGGACTGAATGAGGATTCTGGCGACTTCGCCATCATTTATAGTAACTTGCATGGGAGACAAAAGGGCAGGGTTTGATAGCAGCCGTTGAGTTGTAGTGAATCTCGATCCTTCATTTGTCGAGCAATCTCAGCCTTTAAGCGTGGCCACGTGTCGACCATCCGTTGGGGGCAACGAACCGTCAAACTATTACACTGATAACCGTCGTCGCACGTCGCCTTGACTTCCCGCGTGAATAGCTGCAGTCTCCCACGCGCGACAAAACATGACTGACAAAGGTTACCACATTTAATGCAATGTGACTACATTGAAATTACATGTTTGCCCTAACTTTTGATATTTTGAGTCTGGCAAGTATCATTGGAAGTAAACAAGTGTGAAACACGTCTATCGGACATGAGCTTAACCCTATGAGCTCGACGAAACCCACATCCGAGGACCAATTATCACTCCTAGTTTGGCATCAAATCGGGCAATAGTTTTCGAAGCTTAGAATGAGCCTCGAACACTAGGGGGTAGATGTTGTGGGTGATTTTTCCACCAAGCTCGAGATATCGTGAGGATATAGCTCGACTTGGTATCAACTCAATTTCACCGGTTGTTCAACCCAACATAAGCTCGTTGACATTCAACTCGACTTGGTAGAAGCTAGTCGCGAACAACTCGAATGATCACTCAATCAATTCCCAAATAACTTCAGATCCCAGATATTGCAAGGAAGACTATATCAACAACAATCTTTGCACAATCACAGTGCCCAATCATGAGAATATCATAATTGCATTTCAAGTCAATTGTAATCCATTTATTTTCGCTCTCCTTTCTACAAATCTTGTATATAAACCCCTTACAACGATGAAAAAAGGATTACAAAATTTTCATATAACTCTAATTGTAAGCTCTCACAGCAAATACAAACACAGTGGATGTAGGCTCAAGAGTATATCTCGCCGAACCACTTTAAAAATCTCTTCATTATTTACATTATTGCATTCATTGCTTTTCATCACTGATTACTCGTAATCACACACATATTGGTTTCGATCCCACCAAGGTCGATCAGATCACTCTAGTTGGTGCAGATTTCTGTATCAACGAAACCCAAAGTTCTAAGAATAAATCTCTAATAGTAACTTAAAATTTTTATTTTTATTTTAGGATCTGAAGTTTCAAATGTCTAAACTTGAAGTCTTGAATTGTGATTTTGATATATGGATTCAACTGAAGTTCTAAATACTAAAGTTATGTTCTTATATAACTGCTAACTTGAAGTTTATAAATAATAATAACAAAAGGCTTGAAGTCAAGTTCTAATAAAAGGCACGAAGTCTAAAGAACTCAAACTTTAGAACTTGAAGTTCTAAGTTTCAAGAGTTTGACATCAAAACCTGAAGTTCTGACTCTAATTATTGTTTTCCTTTTATTACACACAATTTATTGTTATTATTGTCATTTTATTATTCTTTACTTTTTATGCAATTTATCGTTGCTTTACAATTATCGCATTTAATATTTTTAATATTGTTCTTGGATGCTAGCAATGCATCCTATGGCATGCATCCAAAAGATGCGAATTGAGGAAAAATCAATTTATCATTCCTTTACAATTTATTGTTGAATAGGCCGCTTAGAGTGGATCTGCTAGGGCATGGGCTTTGATGTAGAGCCAATTCGTGTTGGGTCACGGCGCGGCGTAGAGTCAACTATTCGTGGGCCATGGTGTCGAGCTAAATGCAATTGGGCCTGGCCAGGGCCAAGTAGGGATTTTTGCCCACACAAGGATCTAGGGAAAATCGCTCCATCAATCAAATTATATTGAAAACATCATAAAGCCCTTCAATATGGATAAGTCTCACCCCTTGAGGAACCCCAATGGCAGTTCGGTCTCTTTGATCCTAAGAATGATTCATTTAGTCCTAAATAAAACGACAAAAAGATACTTAGTCCTAAAGTACCATAATTGAATGCAATAGGTACATTATTATATTTGATATAATGTACGAGACCAAACATAGCATTTGCAATAAATTTGTTGGCAATATTAGCTTTACACCAAGTCACCAACATTGGAATGAGATCAAACATATCTTTTGTTACTTTAGTGAAACAAAAGACTAAGGATTGTTTTATCTGAAGATATATGTTAATGATCCTAAATTAGTTGGCTACGCATATGCTGGGTAGCTTTTTGGTATCCCCACAAAGCTCACTTGTAGATGAGATATGTTTTTACTTACAATGACACTGTAATATCATGACACTCTACAAAACAAACATTTGTTACTACTTCTTCCAATCATTCCAAGATTCTTGCGCTTCATGAAGCTAGCCAATAATGCATATGGTTATGATACGTCATCCATCATATAGAGAATACATGCAAGTTACCATGTACCTCAAACATTTCTACAATTATAAAGGAATACAATGTAGCATGTATTGCTCAAGTTAGGGGAGGATATATAAAAGGAGACAGAACTAAGCATATTTCACTGAAGTTCTTTTACACTCATGAATTCCAGCAAAGTTAAGAGATTGATGTCAAACAAATACGCTCTAATAATAATCTTGCAAATTTATTCACTAAGACCTTACTGATATCAACATTTGAAAATTAGTGTGTGGCATCGGTATCCAACAATGTAATAAGTAATTAAGTTAATTTTGCTATTATGAGGGGAGCATTGATCAAGGGGAGCATTGATTAGAGAGAGTTTTGAAAATGACTATTGTATAGTACATATGTGCACTATATTATTTTTTCCTTGCTCAAGTTTTATCCCATTGGGTTTTCTTAACATGGTTTTTAATGAGGTAATATGAAGCATGTCTAACATCACTTTACAGTTTCATTATAAAATTTTATTTCTTTACTTAAGTTTTTACCCTACTTGGTTTTTCCTAATGTTAAATGCAGTTATATATAAATGGTAGAAACTGTTTTTCCTAATGATAAATGCAATTATTTATAAATGGTAGAAACCAAGGGGCAATTTATTAAAAAAAAAAAAATGTGACTTTCGAACATTTGCTATCTTGCTTGCCAAATGGACACATGGTCCATATATGTCCACCTGAAGACACTTGTGTCTTGTCTTGGTAATGAACCATAGGTTTAGTGGGGGCGGTGAGTGGCTATAAATTGAGCCAATTTCATTCACTTGTGTAAAACAATAGGGAGAAAGAGTTAATAAAAGCTTCTTATTTCAGTCCTCTCCTCTTTAATCTCTTTTTTAATCCTTGTCTAGTTCCCGCCCAAAGATTAGCAAAATTATAAGTTCTCACCCCTAGTTTCATTTATTCCAAATTGACACCCTTAAATTAATAGAAAATCATATGATCTAACGTTCAAAGGGTAAAATGGTCATTAAATCTTAAATAAAAAAGAAAATTGAACATAACCCTTTACATCTCAATTTTTTTTCACAAGCACCCCTCATCCCCCAGTTGCAAAAACTTACATCTTGCCGGATTCCGTCGCCATTAGACATGACTGCCACCACCACTAGCTTCCCTCACTCATCCCCGAAAAAACTCATCCATCCCCCAGCCTCGTCCGCCTCCAATTTGGCTGGGTTTGAGCATTTTCTCCATGACTTTCCCCTCCCTTACGACTATCGAAAAAACGCAGATCAAGCCAGATTCTGGCGCCGTTTGACATCACCGCCACCGACACTAGCTTCCCTCACTCATTCCCAACAAAACCTATCCATCCCTTAGCCTCGTCCGCCTCCATTTTGGTCGAATCTGAGCATGTTCTCCATGATTTTCCCTTCCCTCGTGGCTGTTGGAAAAATCTAGATCTAGCCGAATTCTGGCGCCATTTGACATCATCGTCACCACCACCACTATCTTCCCTTACTCATGCCCAACAAAACCCATCAATCTCCCAGCCTCGTTTGCCTCTATTTTGGTCAGATCTGAGTTTTTTCTCTCGATTTTTCCCTCCCTTGCGATTGTTGGAAAAATCCAAATCTATTTTGGGTTAAAAAATAATTTACTAATTTATTTATAAGAGTATTTTGATAATAACACTCTCCATAGTGTGTTAGAACCAAAAAATCATTAACAGTGTTAATCTGAGATTTTCACAAATGTTTGGGTGGGAACATGTGGTTTACTCTTATTACAATACACCCTTAAGATTAAAACAATTGCAAATTTATTGGTCACAATCGGTTATAGATAGGTTATCGATAATCAATCCCTCTTAGATCATGGTGAATTTTGACCATTGAACAAATCTAATTATGCTTTGTATTATATGGTACAGATATTAATTACTATCATCCCCAATCTGGCAAGCAATTCCCAATGTTTATACGAATTGGGTTGGTAGGTAGAAGTAGAAGTAGAATTAGCAAAGTTTTGTTAAGAAAATTAAAAAATTAAAGTAATAATAAAATGTGATTGCTGAAATCGATACTCCTTGTAAAAGGTGCTTCGCGTTGTCACCTCAGGATTCACTACGGATTTGCAAAGGACAACAAAATCTCTTCCCATTTACACTCCATCAGAGATTCTATTCTCTTTCAAAAATTAAACCCAAAGATAAATAAAATAAATTAAAAAAAAAAAGAATGATAATGCGTAAACTCCCAAGCAGATCATGGGCATATTAAATGAGAGTAAAGAAGTCTGAACTAGGTGGAATAAATAGGTCAGGTTCGGTGGGTTAATCTTAACCCGACGGATAATAAAAAGGGTTCAATCCGAACCGTTATATGATGGATCAGGTTGAACGCAATCCGCCAACAACCCTCAGTTAGGCTGGGTTGCTATTTGTTTACAATAGTCGAATATGATGGATTGGTTCAAAAAAAATTTAAAAAAATAAAAAATTAATTATTTTTTTCAAATTTCTATCATTTTTTTAGTTCTTTTAATTAAACTATTATTAGTGAACTCTCACAAATAATTTTATACAATAATATTAAATTATACTTCTAAATCATAAATATTAAAATATATAAAACTTCGTAATATTTGACACATTGTTATTATTATTTTTGATGGTACATAAAATATAAAAAAATTAAATATTGAAGTCTTATTCTCAAATTTCTATGTCTTGTATAAAATATAATTCATTCTTATGCTAAAGTTTCATCAATTAAATGAATAAATCTAATTTTTCTTATATTACAATTTTATTATATTAAAATTGAATTAATATTTGAAATGTTAATAAAAAAATTAATTTAATTGAATTATTGATATTTAAAAAGCTAACTAAAAATAATTTTATTTATTTATTTATAAATCGTTAATTAAATAAAACAAAAAAATAAGATTAATCCGACCTGATCCGTAATCTAACCCAATAAATTAGGATTAATGGGTCGGACTGAACCAATTATTTCTTAAAAAATGATGGGCCTAATCTGATCTGTCTTTGTTGGCGGATGGATTAGGAACAATATGTCAAAAGCGGCGGTTTACTTTTCCACCTCATCACGCAAATGGAGAAAAATAACAGAACCCACTTTAATTAATTAATTAATTAATTTAAATTTTAATTAATATGGGATGTGGAGCACTACCATGAGAGGTCCATGACCCACTCTCTACCGTATCAAAACCTAAGATTGTGTTACCGTACATCAGTAATTTAAAAAAAAAAAATTGAGGTGACAATTAAGTGATTAACTGCTCACAGCCAGTCCGAGGGCGGCTTACTATTTTGCCGCCGCCGCTGCGCCCCACTCAACCTTTTCTTTTACTAATTTTCGAAACCTAACATACCTCCGCTTTAGGTCAGGTTTCTAATTATAAATATTTGACTTGAGTGTCTTGAGACCTTTGGTCAAACCGTGTCTTTCTAATTTTCCAGTTCTTTAACATCTGTAAAAGTTCTACTTTATAACAAAAGTTTTATCATATCAAAACCACAGGCCGATCGTATTATTAATTTATTATTAGCTTTTAGAAAAAAAGAAAAAGTGAGATCTTCATATAAGATATTGGGTTGCTGTAGACTTTAGTTGATATGAAAATATTTATCATTTATTTATTTTGATTTTGGGATAAATTTAATAATATCAGATGTAAATATAGATCTCATGATTAAGGGATAAAAATAAAAGGTTATCAAAGTGTAAGATTTACTCTAATCAATGACCATTAAAATCAGTTGATAAAAATGAAACAAGAAATCAAAAATATTGGCGGTGTTATTGATTTGATGATTTGATTGAAGAACAGAGTGGAGGTTTTATCTGTGTGCTGTGGGTCAGAGAATGCCGGTCAAAGAGAAGACGAGGGGACCATGGTGAGATCTTGAGAAAATCTAAGAAGAACCCAAGAGTCAAAATCCTCGACTCAACATATACACGTTATAATATATACGGTTTGTCTTCTCCCTGACACAAACTGGTCCTACAAATATTTCCCAAGAAATTTTAGTAAATTGACACGACAAATAACAAGTTGCCACATAATGCTCATCCCAACTGCTACTTCTTAAAAAGAAAGATTTGCTAAGATCTTACGATATTTGGATCCTCAGAATCTCATGCCTTTATCTCTCTCTCTCTCTCTCTCTCTTTCCCTTTACCTTTCCCTTCCTGGCATTTGCCTTGCCTTATTTAAAAAGTTAAAGCACAAGGTCCCGTGTCACTTATTATTTTCTTTCTTGCATATACAACACAAGTTTTCAAAGAAAACCCACCAACGGATCCTGCATTTGACGCGTAAAGTGAGATTCTTTTTTAATTTGAGGATTGGAAATGGCAACGGCAACGGCAACGGCTGCTGAGGTTTACGGTACACCGTCTGATGAGGAGTTGCATGTTCTTGCTGTTGATGACAGTTATGTTGATCGTAAGGTTATTGAAAGGTTGCTCAAGGTGTCGGCTTGTAAAGGTATGTGTTTTTTTGGGGGTGGTGAGATGGATAAAAGATGTTTGTGAAGCTGATTGAATTTGGGTTCTTGCAGTCACGGCTGTGGAAAGTGGAATAAGAGCTCTGCAATATCTGGGATTGGATGGAGGGAAGAGCTCGGTTGATTTTGATGTAAGCTAATATTGCTTTAAATTTTTCTTTTTGTGTTTGTGTTTGGTTGATGAGAAAATGGAACAGGGCAAAAAGTTAATAAACTTTCATGAGAATAACAGAGATAATATGATGGACTGTGAAATTTTTATTTTTTTTTTCCTCCTTTTTGGTTAGGCCAAGTTGAGATGATTTTTTTTTTTCTACATTTTTCTCAGCAACCGAAAAGTTATTGCAAATTAAGTTTATTCTTTTCTTGTTCTTTTGAATGATAATTTGTTGATTTACAGGCTCTGAAGGTGAATCTGATCATGACTGATTACTCTATGCCTGGGATGACTGGTTACGAACTGCTCAAAAAGATCAAGGTCAGTTCTTTAGGCCTTCCCCTTTTTCTTTCAAGGACATTTTCTGAGGCCACTGTATCTCTATGATGAGATTTCATTCTATAACCTGTTATGCTGATCTGTTATTTAATCTACGTTTGAGCAGGAATCATCAGCTTTCAGAGAAATCCCAGTTGTGATAATGTCATCTGAAAATATTCTGACTCGTATTGACAGGTATAATTTTTTTTCATCTCTTCTTTAGGGTTTAGGGTGTGAATGCATTTTGATTGCAAATCAATTCTTGACACAACACAATCTAGGGAGTCCTTGGATGTTAATAAATATTTGGGCTCTATTTGATTTGAATTGAAATCATGTGCCTGTGAAATTGTTCTGATCGAAATCTGTTGAGTTAATCAGTATTTCCAGCCTGTTTTCATACTCATAATAGGGTGTGATTGTTATTGCATTACTAGGGACATAATAATGGAGATGTCACAAATATTGATGCCACTATTGTGTTCTGCAGACACCTTTTGTGGGTTCTTTAAACGAAAACATATTATAAAAACCTGCACATGGTGTTATCTTGTTGATTGGAACTACTGTGTAATTTAGAATTAAGGAAGAGAAGGATCCGAATCTTAATATCTTGAATGTTTAGAAGCAAAATATTATTTATTATATGTTTATCTTAATATTGTTCCAAAATTAAGTACCCAACCAATCAACTTGATCATATTGTTTCAGAACAATGTTTACAGCAACCCCATTGACAAGCTTCCTTTGTTTTACTGAAAATCAGGTGTTTGGAAGAAGGTGCAGAGGATTACATAGTGAAGCCTGTAAAACTATCTGATGTTAGAAGGCTAAAAGAATTCATAATTAAAGGGGAATTAGAGGAAAATTCCAAGACAAGACATCAGAAGAGGAAGCAAAGGGATGAGGATCAGCCCTCATCTTCATCATCATCATCATCATCATCATCATCATCCTCGCCAACAACTTCACTATCATTCTTGCAGTTGCCTGCTGGTGATGATGCATCATCTTCCGACCCACCATCTTCTCCATCATCACCGCTTAGTCAGCCGGAGCTCCTACTGGGTAGTCCCTCCAAGCGGTCTAAATTGCTTGACAGAGACTGATATGAGTGGCAAAGATTTGCCGTTTATTGTCTATAATCAGTAGTTTACTCACAACCCCCAAGTAGAAGATTAGTTTTGTTTTATTTATGTGTGTAGTCTGGCCTACATACATGCTGACTTGAAAGTTTAATTAGAACCAAATAAAAAGGTGAAAATTATGTAAGAAATGTAAAGAAAATCTTCTTGTACGTTTTGTGGGAGATGAAAACTTAATTGAAATCAGTGAAATCCCAAATGTGAGGGGATAAATTAATTTATCATCCTTGGGTTCCTTAATCTCGGTATTTGGTACTGGTAAAAGTTTAGTTTAACATCTGAATATGATTATCGTAATTTGCATTCAACTTTCTGGAGATGAACTTGTAAAAGGTAATAGACTTTTTGTACAGTCTAAAATGAAATATTAGTGTATGGGACTTCGAAAATCACTCTGCCCAAAATGACTGGCTGATAATTCAAGAACTAATGGCGTCTTGGGTTGAACGCAGAAACTCGCTTCAACAGTTCATCTTTAGCTTTTTGGGATGACCAAGAAACAAGTACAGTGCCGCAGTTTCTTACTGTGGTGTTTGGTTGCGGGTTATTTTCTATTGTCGAGGTGGGTTGTTTTCTATTATGGGGACTATATTATCATATTTAATTGTCTAAGTAATATAAAATATAAGATAGTGTTAATCTTTTAAAATTAATAATAATTATTGTTTTTAAAATCAATAATAACTATTGTTAGCGATATAGGATATTATTTGGGGCCGTTTTGGTAGGAGGTATTTAATATAATAGGGATTTATTTTATAAGATTTTGGTGTTTAGTTTGCAAATAACAAAATATTATGATAATCTTTTATTGTAAATAATATTTACTGTTTGTAATATGAGGGATAATCTTATTATTTTATTAGGGGATGTTATTAAAACATTATTGGAGTAATCTGATTTTTTTACCTATTTTATCGTTAATTAAAAACCGTTTTAGACACAATTGCTCTCAAATGTCTACCAAATAACAATTATCCGGTCTCCCTACATTTGAGAAATTAGCTAAAACACATCAGCCACAAAAAGTTTAAAAGTGAACAAAATACCCCCAACCACCGACCGCCGGTGTCAATCGTCGTAATAGTGCATGACTAGCGAGACCTGGCCAGTTGTGCGTTAGTAAGGACTTTTTCGACCAAACTTGGTGATTCTATGGCTGAAAAACAACCAAATCTAACGACCATAGATCTGGTCGTTTTTCGGCCATGAATTTGTGATCCATGGTCATTTCCGACTTTGTTGGCTCACGACCGATCATATATGACCAATCGTGCGCTATTTTGTCGACTGTCGGTGGTGGCTGACTACCAGCAGTAGCTTGGGGTGATTTTGCTATAAATTAAAGTTTTATATGATTATAGTGTTTTAACAAAATTTCAAATGTAAGAGGTTAAAAGAAATGATTCAAAAAATAATATTAAAAAATACTATTATATTAATATTAAAAAATGGGGGAAATTTAGTAATTTATATAACATACTCACTCACCCATTTATCTTCCCAACCAAACATATTATTCATCAATTTATTCGAACCAACCAAACATAATTTCCAAACATTTCCAGTAATCTTCAAGGTGATATTTCTTTCCGTTAATATAATATACCTCTATAATAAAACATTATATGATCCAAACGCCCTATTGATAATGTTAATTTTGTTACAATTTTACTTCTTATTAATAAAAATTTTGGACAATAATGCCTTTATTTTGAAATTAATTTACATGAACCTATCATTGCAATTATATCCCTAATTAATTAAGTTTTTTAATATTAATGTCTTTGTATTTAAAACAAATTGTCGGCCACCCAACACCACCACCGGCCACCGACAGTGGCTTGGAGTAGGTGGAGGTGATTTTGTTAAATAACATACTCAGCAATTTATTTCTCCTAACTAAATGTATCAATATAACATATTAACCAATTTATTTCAATTTAACCAAACATATTTTTCTAAATAATATATCTTTTCATTAATATAATATTTTCAATAATACAACATTCTCTAAACCAAACACACTGACAAAATAATGTTTCCTTCCGTTTGACTTCAAGATACGAAGCATATCATAGGTGTTGCATGTGAAAGGAATCTAATATCTGTTGGGTAAGGTATTATTCTTGGTTAAATGCTTCACCTTTTCCCATCTACTACAGCAAATCAAGTATCTTTGTATTTTAAATTTTAAATATGGCTGACGCTATCTGAATTTTTATGGTATAATATAGGAATAGCTAAAATTTATTTCTCAATAACACTTCCAAATTCTGTTGAATTCTTTAAATCCACTACAGGAACACCAAGATAAATACATAATTATTCGGGGTATCTACATTCTTATCACTCCCATAAATGGGGATGGTGCACAACTTTTAAAGCTTCTAGTTCTAATATCACCAAATCATTAAATGGACTGCAGGCTTTTCACTTTCATATTTATGTCTAGCCCATTCAGTCATCCCTGAGTTTGTGTTGATTTGAGAGTAGCAGCAGCAGCATGTCTTGTAGCGTTTAAACCCATGGAGGTCTTTAAAGGAACAACAATGCAAATCAAAGATATAACTTGGGTTCAGGCCCTAGTTTCCGACTTTAGAAAAGAAAGAAAACTAGATCAGTTAGAACATTTTGACAATACTGTGATGCCGAGTGGCAGCTTGCAAGACATTCGGGTCTGGTCTTCAAAGTTTTTCTTGATTATTTTATTCTAATTTGATAATACTAACAATGCAACGAAGGATGTTCCAAGAGATCAAATTATATTTATAGACTTTGTTGTCGATTACATTGAAGTTGTGCAAGGCCGGCTAAAACTATACTTGCATCGAAAACTGGCTAACTCACTTAAAGGTCCTTCTGCCTGCAACAATCATATAGTAATCAAAATCTGAGAATATTATTGTCCCTTTTGTTAAGATATTATTGTCCCTTTTGTTAAGACTTTTTCAGCAAGAGTTAAGCAAATCCAACCAACAACAACTACCTTCATTGAAACTGTCAGCTAACAGAACCAATCTGCACGACAGAAAAATTTACTCCCACTGCCTAAAATCACATAGCATTGAAACAACAACAGAAAAATTTACTCACATTGCCTAAAATCACATAGCATTGAAACAACAACAGAAAAATTACTCTTTGAGAAAATGGTCCACCCATGTCCTTTACTTCTCTTTTTGTTGTGCTTCTTACTACTTGTTTTCCTTTCTTCTTCCCGGTAGGATTCTTCAAAGAAAGTTGATAGTTTCTCTTTCCTGCGGAACAAATTCCAGCAATGCCACCACCTACATCAGATCGAAGCATTGTCAAGACCATTGCTGCCACAGCTGCAATTACTCTAGTTATTGCTGGAGTGGCGTTCTTATTCTTCCAAAGAATAGCAAAACACCGCAAGAAAACTAAAACCAACTCAAGCTTCCGTCGAATTGAGGGTACATAAGTGATTACGTGCTCACAGCCAGTCCGAGGGCGGCTTACTATTTTGCCGCCGCCGCTGCGCCCCCCTCAACCTTTTCTTTTACTAATTTTCGAAACCTAACATACCTCCGCTTCTTAGGTCAGGTTTCTATTATAAATATTTGACTTGAGTGTCTTGAGACCTTTGGTCAAACCGTGTCTTTCTAATTTCCAGTTCTTTAACATCGTAAAAGTTCTACTTTATAGCAAAAGTTTTATCATATCAAACCACAGGCCGATCGTATTATTAATTTATTATTACTTTTAGAAAAAAAGAAAAGTGAGATCTTCATTAAGATATTGGGTTGCTGTAGACTTTAGTTGATATGAAATATTTATCATTATTTATTTTGATTTTGGGATAAATTTAATAATATCAATGTAAATATAGATCTCATGATTAAGGAAATATAAAGGTTATCAAGTGTAAGATTTACTCTAATCAATGACCATTAAAATCAGTTGTAAAAAAATGAAACAAGAACAAAAATATTGGCGGTGTTATTGATTTATGATTTGATTGAAGAACAGAGTGGGGGTTTTATCTGTGTGCTGTGGGTCAGAGAATGCCGGTCAAAGAGAAGACGAGGGGACCATGGTGAATCTTGAGAAAATCTAAGAAGACCCAAGAGTCAAAATCCTCGACTCAACATATACACGTTATAATATATACGGTTTGCTTCTCCCTGACACAAACTGGTCCTACAAATATTTCCCAAGAAATTTTAGTAAATTGACACGACAAATAAAGTTGCCACATAATGCTCATCCCAACTGCTACTTCTTAAAAGAAAGATTTGCTAAGATCTACGATATTTGGACTCCAGAATCTCATGCCTTTATCTCTCTCTCTTACCCTTTACCTTTCCCTTCCGTGCATTTGCCTTGCCTTATTTAAAAATTAAAGCACAAGGTCCCGTGTCACTTATTATTTTCTTTCTTGCATATACAACACAGTTTTCAAAGAAAACCCACCAACGGATCCCTGCATTTGACGCGTAAGGTGAGATTCTTTTTTAATTTGAGGATTGGAAATGGCAACGGCAACGGCTGCTGAGGTTTCGGTACACCGTCTGATGGGAGTTGCATGTTCTTGCTGTTGATGACAGTTATTTTGATCGTAAGGTTATTGAAAGGTTGCTCAAGGTTCGGCTTGTAAAGGTATGTGTTTTTTTTGGGGGAGGTGAGATGGTAAAAGGTTTGTGAAGCTGATTGAATTTGGTTCTTGCAGTCACGGCTGTGGAAAGTGGAATAAGCGCTCTGAATATCTGGGATTGGATGGAGGGAAGAGCTCGGTTGATTTTGATGTAAGCTAATATTGCTTTAAATTTTTCTTTTTGTGTTTGTGTTTGGTTGATGAGAAATGGAACAGGGCAAAAAGTTATAAACTTTCATGAGAATAAGAGAGATAATATCATGGACTGTGAATTTTTATTTGTTTTCCTCCTTTTTGGTTAGGCCAAGTTGAGATGATTTTTTTTGTCTACATTTTCTCATCAACCGAAAAGTATTGCAAATTAAGTTTATTCTTTCTTGTTCTTTTGAATGATAATTTGTTGATTTACAGGCTCTGAAGGTGAATCTGATCATGACTGACTACTCTATGCCTGGGATGACTGGTTACGAACTGCTCAAAAAGACAGGTCAGTTCTTTAGGCCTTCCCCTTTTTCTTTCAAGGACATTTCTGAGGCCACTGTACTCTATGATGAGATTTCATTCTATAACCTGTTATGCTGATCTGTTATTTAATCTACGTTTGAGCAGGAATCATCAGCTTTCAGAGAAATCCCAGTTGTGATAATGTCATCTGAAAATATTCTGACTCGTATTGACAGGATAATTTTTTTTCATCTCTTCTTTAGGGTTTAGGGTGTGAATGCATTTGATTGCAAATCAATTCTGACACAACACAATCTGGGAGTCCTTGGATGTTAATAAATATTTGGGCTCTATTTGATTTGAATTGAAATCATGTGCCTGTGAAATTGTTCTGATCGAAATCGTGTGAGTTAATCATATTCCCAGCCTTGTTTCATACTCATATAGGGTGTGATTGTTATTGCATTACTAGGGACATAATAATGGAGATGTCACAAATATTGATGCCACTATTGTGTTCTGCAGATACCTTTTGTGAGTTTTTTAACGAAAACATATTATAAAAACCTGCACATGGTGTTATCTTGTTGATGAACTACTGTGTAATTTAGAATTAAGGAAGAGAGATCCGAATCTTAATATTTTGAATGAGTGTTAGAAGCAAAATATTATTTATTATATGTTTATCTTAATATTGTTCCAAAATTAAGTACCCACCAACCAACTTGGATCATATTGTTCAGAACAAGTTTACAGCAACCCCATTGACAGGTTTCCTTTGTTTTCTGAAAATCAGGTGTTTGGAAGAAGGTGCAGAGGATTACATAGTAAAGCCTGTAAAACTAGCTGATGTTAGAAGGCTAAAAGAATTCATAATTAAAGGGGATTAGAGAACACTCCAAGACAAGACACAGAAGAGGAAGCAAGGGATGAGGATCAGCCCTCATCTTCATCATCATCATCATCATCATCATCATCTCCTCGCCAACAACTTCACTATCATTCTTGCAGTTGCCTGCTGGTGATGATGCATCATCCTCCGACCCACCATCTTCTCCATCATCACCGCTTAGTCAGCCGGAGCTCCTACTGGGTAGTCCCTCCAAGGCGTCTAAATTGCTTGACAGGACTGATAGAGTGGCAAGAATTTGCCGTTTATTGTCTATAATCAGTAGTTTACTCACAACCCCCAAGTAGAAGATTAGTTTTGTTTTATTTATGTGTGTAGTCTGGCCTACATACAGCTGACTTGAAAGTTAATATAACCAAATAAAAAGGTGAAAATTATGTAAGAAATGTAAAGAAAATCTTCTTGTACGTTTTGTGGGAGATGAAAACTTAATTGAAATCAGTGAAATCCCAAATGTGAGGGGATAAATTAATTTATCATCCTTGGGTTCCTTAATCTCGGTATTGGTACTGGTAAAAGTTTAGTTTAACATCTGAATGATTATCGTAATTTGCATTCACTTCTGGAGATGAACTTGTAAAAGGTAATGACTTTTTGTACAGTCTAAAATGAATATTAGTGTATGGGACTTCGAAAATCACTCTGCCCAATACTGGCTATAATTCAAGAACTAATGCGTCTTGGGTTGAACGCAGAAACTCGCTTCAACAGTTCATCTTTAGCTTTTTGGGATGACCAAGAACAGTACAGTGCCGCAGTTTCTTACTGTGGTGTTGGTTGCGGTGTATTTTCTATTGTCGAGTGGGTTGTTTCTATTATGGACTATATTATCATATTTATTGTCTAAGTAATATAAAATATAAGATAGTGTTAATCTTTTAAAATTAATAATATATTGTTTTAAATCAATAATAACTATTGTTAGCGATATAGGATATTATTTGGGGGCCGTTTTGGTAGGAGGTATTTAATATAATAGGGATTTATTTATAAGATTTTGGTGTTTAGTTTGCAAATAACAAATATTATGATAATCTTTTATTGTAAATAATATTTACTGTTTGTAATATGAGGATAATCTTATTATTTTATTAGGGATGTTATTAAAACATTATTGGAGTAATCTGATTTTTTTACCTATTTTATCGTTAATTAAAAACCGTTTTAATCACAGCAAAGTTTTGTTAAGAAAATTAAAAAATTAAAGTAATAATAAAATGTGATTGCTGAAATCGATACTCCTTGTAAAAGGTGCTTCGCGTTGTCACCTCAGGATTCACTACGGATTTGCAAAGGACAACAAAATCTCTTCCCATTTACACTCCATCAGAGATTCTATTCTCTTTCAAAAATTAAACCCAAAGATAAATAAAATAAATTAAAAAAAAAAAGAATGATAATGCGTAAACTCCCAAGCAGATCATGGGCATATTAAATGAGAGTAAAGAAGTCTGAACTAGGTGGAATAAATAGGTCAGGTTCGGTGGGTTAATCTTAACCCGACGGATAATAAAAAGGGTTCAATCCGAACCGTTATATGATGGATCAGGTTGAACGCAATCCGCCAACAACCCTCAGTTAGGCTGGGTTGCTATTTGTTTACAATAGTCGAATATGATGGATTGGTTCAAAAAAAATTTAAAAAAATAAAAAATTAATTATTTTTTTCAAATTTCTATCATTTTTTTAGTTCTTTTAATTAAACTATTATTAGTGAACTCTCACAAATAATTTTATACAATAATATTAAATTATACTTCTAAATCATAAATATTAAAATTTATAAAACTTCGTAATATTTGACACATTGTTATTATTATTTTTTATGGTACGTAAAATATAAAAAAATTAAATATTGAAGTCTTATTCTCAAATTTCTATGTCTTGTATAAAATATAATTCATTCTTATGCTAAAGTTTCATCAATTAAATGAATAAATCTAATTTTTCTTATATTACAATTTTATTATATTAAAATTGAATTAATATTTGAAATGTTAATAAAAAAATTAATTTAATTGAATTATTGATATTTAAAAAGCTAACTAAAAATAATTTTATTTATTTATTTATAAATCGTTAATTAAATAAAACAAAAAAATAAGATTAATCCGACCTGATCCGTAATCTAACCCAATAAATTAGGATTAATGGGTCGGACTGAACCAATTATTTCTTAAAAAATGATGGGCCTAATCTGATCTGTCTTTGTTGGCGGATGGATTAGGAACAATATGTCAAAAGCGGCGGTTTACTTTTCCACCTCATCACGCAAATGGAGAAAAATAACAGAACCCACTTTAATTAATTAATTAATTAATTTAAATTTTAATTAATATGGGATGTGGAGCACTACCATGAGAGGTCCATGACCCACTCTCTACCGTATCAAAACCTAAGATTGTGTTACCGTACATCAGTAATTTAAAAAAAAAANTCATCATCATCATCATCCTCGCCAACAACTTCACTATCATTCTTGCAGTTGCCTGCTGGTGATGATGCATCATCTTCCGACCCACCATCTTCTCCATCATCACCGCTTAGTCAGCCGGAGCTCCTACTGGGTAGTCCCTCCAAGCGGTCTAAATTGCTTGACAGAGACTGATATGAGTGGCAAAGATTTGCCGTTTATTGTCTATAATCAGTAGTTTACTCACAACCCCCAAGTAGAAGATTAGTTTTGTTTTATTTATGTGTGTAGTCTGGCCTACATACATGCTGACTTGAAAGTTTAATTAGAACCAAATAAAAAGGTGAAAATTATGTAAGAAATGTAAAGAAAATCTTCTTGTACGTTTTGTGGGAGATGAAAACTTAATTGAAATCAGTGAAATCCCAAATGTGAGGGGATAAATTAATTTATCATCCTTGGGTTCCTTAATCTCGGTATTTGGTACTGGTAAAAGTTTAGTTTAACATCTGAATATGATTATCGTAATTTGCATTCAACTTTCTGGAGATAAACTTGTAAAAGGTAATAGACTTTTTTAACAGTCTAAAATGAAATATTAGTCTATGGGACTTCGAAAATCACTCTGCCCAAAATGACTGACTGATAATTCAAGAACTAATGGCTTCTTGGGTTGAACGCAGAAACTCACTTGCTTCAACAGTTCATCTTTAGCTATTTGGGATGACCAAGAAACAAGTACAGTGCCGCAGTTTCTTACTGTGTTGTTTGGTTGCGGGTTATTTTCTATTGTCGAGGTGCGTTGTTTTCTATTATGGGGACTATATTATCATATTTAATTGTCAAAAGTAATAGTATAAAATATAAAAAAGAAGTTAATCTTCTAAAATTAATAATAATTATTGTTAACAACATAGGATATTTTATTTAGGAACCGTTTTGATCCGGGGATATATAAGATAATAGGGATAATTTTTGTTTATTTTATAAGATTATGGTGTTTAGTTTACAAGTAACAAAATATTATGGTAATCTTTTATTATAAATAGTATTTATTGTTGATAATGTTTAGGATAATCTTATTATTTTGTTAGAGGGTGTTATTAAAATATTATTAGAATAATATGATTTTTCTATCTATTTTGTCCTTAATTAAAAACCATTTCAGACACAATTACTCTCAAATGTCTACCAAATAACAATTAGTTGGCCTTCCTACATTTGAGAAATTAGCTAAAACATCTTAGCCACAAAAAGTTTAAAAGTTAATAAAATACCCCCAGCCATCCAACCACCGACCGTCGACATCAATCACAGTACTGATGCACGACCGGCAAGATCTGATCAGTCGTGCATTGGTAAGGCCTTTTTCGGCCAGACCTGGTGATTCTATGACTGTTTCACGACCATAGATTTGGTTGTTTTTCGGCCATGGATTTGTGATCCATGGTCATTTCCGACTTTGCCGACGCACGAACAATCATATGCGGCCAATCGTGCGCTATTTTGTCAACTGTCGGCGGTGGCTGGCTGCCAGCAGTGGCTGAGGGTGGGTGTGGGGGTCATTTTACTACAAATTAAAGTTTTATATAACTATGGTGTTTTAAAAAAAATTCAAATGTTGAGGGTTAAAAGAATTGATTCAAAAAATAATAATAAAAAAATTTATTATATTAATATTTAAAAAAATAGGACAATTTAGTAATTTATATAACATACCCACCATTTATCTTCCCAATGAAACATATTATTCATCAATTTATTCGAACCAACCAAACACAATTTCTAAACATTCTCAGCAATCTTCAAGTTGATATTTCTTTCTATTTAATACAATATATCCTTACAATAAAACATTATATGATCCAAACGCTCCATTGGTAATGTTATTTTTGTTACAATTTTACTTCTTATTAATAAAAATTTTAGACAATAATGCATTTATTTTGAAATTAATTTACATGAACCTGTCATTGCAATTATATCCCTAATTAATTAAGTTTTTTAATAGTGATGCCTTTGTATTTAAAACAAATTGCAGGCTACCCAACACCACCACCGACCACCGACAGTGGCTTGGGGTAGGTGGGGGTGATTTTGTTAAATAACGTACCTATAAATTTATTCTTCCTAACTAAATGTATCAATATATAACATACTAACCAATTTATTTCAATCTAACCAAACATATTTCCCTAAATAATCTATCTTTTTATTAACATAACATTCTCAATAATATAATATTCTCTAAACCAAACCTTCTTTCGGTTTGACTTCAAGATATGAAGCATATTACAGGTGTTGCATGTGAAAGGAATCTAATATCTGTTGGGTATGGTATTATTCTTGGTTAAATGCTTCTCCTTTTCCCATCTACTACAACAAATCAAGTATCTTTGAATTTTTAATTTTAAATATGGCTAACTCTATCTGAATTTTTATGGTATAATATAGGAATAGCTAAAATTTATTTCTCAATAACACTTCCAAATTCTGTTGAATTCTTTAAATCCACTACAGGAACACCAAGATAAATACATAATTATTCGGGGTATCTACATTCTTATCACTCCCATAAATGGGGATGGTGCACAACTTTTAAAGCTTCTAGTTCTAATATCACCAAATCATTAAATGGACTGCAGGCTTTTCACTTTCATATTTATGTCTAGCCCATTCATTCATCCCTGAGTTTGTGTTGATTTGAGAGTAGCAGCAGCAGCATGTCTTGTAGCGTTTAAACCCATGGAGGTCTTTAAAGGAACAACAATGCAAATCAAAGATATAACTTGGGTTCAGGCCCTAGTTTCCGACTTTAGAAAAGAAAGAAAACTAGATCAGTTAGAACATTTTGACAATACTGTGATGCCGAGTGGCAGCTTGCAAGACATTCGGGTCTGGTCTTCAAAGTTTTTCTTGATTATTTTATTCTAATTTGATAATACTAACAATGCAACGAAGGATGTTCCAAGAGATCAAATTATATTTATAGACTTTGTTGTCGATTACATTGAAGTTGTGCAAGGCCGGCTAAAACTATACTTGCATCGAAAACTGGCTAACTCACTTAAAGGTCCTTCTGCCTGCAACAATCATATAGTAATCAAAATCTGAGAATATTATTGTCCCTTTTGTTAAGATATTATTGTCCCTTTTGTTAAGACTTTTTCAGCAAGAGTTAAGCAAATCCAACCAACAACAACTACCTTCATTGAAACTGTCAGCTAACAGAACCAATCTGCACGACAGAAAAATTTACTCCCACTGCCTAAAATCACATAGCATTGAAACAACAACAGAAAAATTTACTCACATTGCCTAAAATCACATAGCATTGAAACAACAACAGAAAAATTACTCTTTGAGAAAATGGTCCACCCATGTCCTTTACTTCTCTTTTTGTTGTGCTTCTTACTTCTTGTTTTCCTTTCTTCTTCCCGGTAGGATTCTTCAAAGAAAGTTGATAGTTTCTCTTTCCTGCGGAACAAATTCCAGCAATGCCACCACCTACATCAGATCGAAGCATTGTCAAGACCATTGCTGCCACAGCTGCAATTACTCTAGTTATTGCTGGAGTGGCGTTCTTATTCTTCCAAAGAATAGCAAAACACCGCAAGAAAACTAAAACCAACTCAAGCTTCCGTCGAGAGGAAGCAACACTCACTCATGAAGACTTCAATAAGTTTAAAGGAAAAGTAAAAGGTTTAATTGTTGATGAAAACGGACAAGATGTCCTGTACATGAGGAGACTCGAAGATGGGCAACTTAAAGCTACTTTTCCGAAGATTGTGTTCAATCCTAGTTATGAAGAAGAAGAAGATGAAGAAAACAGAGTGGACGTACTGAGAAAACCAAAACCAAGGGAAGCTTTGTCACTCCATGAGCCATCTGATTTGTATGGTTATAAGAAAAAGGCAGAGACAGTTCAACAAAATCCTACTCCACCACCTCCATTTTCAGCAAAGCTGCTGGAGCAAACTCCACCTCCTCCTCCAGCCACTCCAACTGAAAAAGTTCCAGCACCACCACCGCCGCCACCACCACCTCCTCCTCCTCCACCTCTGCTTGCTCGTCCACCACCGCCACCACCACCACCAATACCAGTAAAAAGAAATTCTACAACACTTCCACCACCTAAGGGACTAAATTCGATTCCATTATTGAAACCTCCACCTGCACCTAGACGGAATGCAGATAAGAGTAAGGAAGGAGCTGCTGCAGCGGAGAACTCAAAAAGGACTGTTGTTGGCCAGAAGAAGCTGAAACCATTGCACTGGGACAAGGTTTTAACCAATGTTGATCATTCAATGGTCTGGAATGAGATCAAGGATGGATCGCTTAGGTAATTTTTCCAAAAACACATTTATAACATAATTTGAAGTCCTGATGCACTACTACATTTCTTATTGCTGATTCTTCTACATGGTGCACAGATTTGATGATGAAATGATTGAAAATCTATTTGGATACACTACCACCAATCGCAGAACCCCTGGAAGCACTAATATGTCCATCAGTTCAAGCAGTTCTAATCCTGCAATGACTGCCCAAATTTTTATCCTTGAGCCCCGCAAGTCCCAGAATACAGCAATTGTACTAAGATCTCTAGCAATCTCCCGAAAAGAAATCATTGAGGCCCTCCTTGAGGGCCAGGGACTTACCAGTGACATTTTAGAAAAACTGACCAAAATTTCTCCAAGCCAAGAAGAATCGGCAAAAATCCTCCAATTCAACGGCAACCCAACTAAACTTGCAGATGCCGAGTCTTTCCTTTTCCACATCCTGAAAGCTGTTCCTTTGGCATTCATCCGTATTAATGCAATGCTTTTTAGATCAAATTATGATTCGGAAATTCTTCACCTTAAAGAGTCCTTGCAAGCTCTTGAATTGGGCTGTAAGGAGCTTAGAACCCGAGGGCTCTTCCTAAAACTTCTTGAAGCCATTCTTAAGGCTGGTAATAAGATGAATGCTGGAACCTCCAGGGGAGATGCACAAGGTTTCAACTTAACTGCCCTCCGCAAGCTGTCTGATGTTAAAAGCACCGATGGGAAGACTACTCTACTCCACTTTGTTGTGGAACAAGTGATCCGATCAGAGGGTAGACGCTGTGTAATCAGTCGGAACCATAGCCTTGGAAGAAGTAATACTCTAAGAAGCAAAAATAGAGATTTAAATTCAGATGGCCTCACAGCAGAGGACAAAGACAAAGAGTACCTTAAATTAGGATTGCCAGTAGTGGGAAGCTTAAGTTTTGAGTTCTCAAATGTAAAGAAAGCAGCCACAATAGAATGTGACCCTTTCATCAATACATGCACCTCTCTCACATCCCATGTTGCAGAAATTCGGCAGCTAGTGACACGCTGTGCCACTGGTGAGAAAGGTGGGTTTCTAAGGGAAATGAAAGGGTTTCTAGAGGAGTGCGAAGAGGAACTTAAAGTGGTTAGAGAGGAGCAAATAAGGGTTATGGAGCTTGTGAAGCGAACAACAGAATATTATCAAGCAGGAGGTGCCAAAGACAGATGGGCACACCCCATTCAACTGTTTGGCATAGTGAAAGATTTTCTTGACATGGTTGATCGAGTTTGCACCGACATTACTCAAAATTTACAAAAGAAGAATGTGATGAGTGTAGTATCATCGACGTCACCATCACTTTCACCAGCAGCAAGAACTCCAGTGACATTCCGAAATTTCCGTGAACAATTCATGTCAAATATAGCTGAGACGAAAACTTCCAGTGAATCAGATGATAGCTTTTGAAGAATATTTGTGTGTTGAAATTTGACCAACTCCAGAAATAAATATAATGGATTTCTCAGTCCTAGATTCATTTTCCATGATCAATTTTCTCTTTTTTTGTTCTGTTAAGACGATTAACGAAATAGGATGTTACAAACCCTAATCACCTAATGCAAACTTTTTGAAAAAAGAAAAACTATTAGATACAAATAAAATAACGATTTTAAACCCTAAGACACAAATGCCTAAAGTTAATTCAATCAACGAACATGAACCTTATATATATTTGTAAGCTGCCTCAAATGATATCAAGAGAGTACAACCCATGCATTTCCTGACCTCTTAAATTTCACAGTGACCAAACAGATTTCGTTAATCAGCTGGTGCATGAGAAATAATTACCTGATTGTTTGAGAAATTTACCATCGCTGATCTTGACCTTTCTGGATTTTGCTCTCGATGCTCAAGTAGAGGGGAAAAATCAAACATCCGCCCCATAGGACTTCACTTGTGTAAAGATGGCAAGAGTTTGGGCCTAAATTTAGGTGATACTAGGGATTTAAGCCGACTATGTCTTCCTGCTCAACCGATTCACCATAGATTAAAAATTAACCATCCAAGAAAAATAAAATGTATTAAGTAAATATGAAAGTAAATATATATATATATTTTCGCTTAGAAACAGTGATAAGTAGCTGGGTAACCTTTTCATTTACATCAACCACCATAACTTACCATTCTCAGGTTAATCTACAGTTCACGCGTCCCGTCATGGCGTCATGTTACAAGGATATTTTGGACTACCAAAACTACAGCTTCCAAGCAATTGCACTACCAAATCAACACAAGAAAATAAGAAAAAGTTGCAATTGTAGTGCGTGGATTGACTTGCCGTCATAAAAAAAAAAAGGTGTTTCTAGTGAAATTGCAGGGAAGTATCTAAGTCAGTCAATGATTGTTTAATGCCCAAAAACTCCTTAATCTGCGCTGAGGTCCACCATCCAATCGAGCAAGAAAAGGGTGTTCTAAGTCATTCTTCACCTGTTTCATCCCCTTTAAATTTAGCTCAGAGAATAAGAGAGATCAACAAGCAAAAGCACAGCTGCAAATTCCGCAAGAATGGCGAGTTCAAGGTTTGGGTTGGGAGAAGAGCTGATCAATAAAGCCTGCTCATTGGCGATGAAGGCTTATAAATATCCGGAAAAGCTTTATCTCCACGACAAGTCAAGTAAAACCGATGTGATATTTAGCTTTGCCGGAACTTGGTCGGTAAACGAGTGGTTCACTCAAAACCCATTTGGAAAAAAGGAGATCAATCGCGATCAATTTCCATCTCTAAGAAGTATAAGCAATGATGAAGTTGCAACAGTGAACGAAGCTTTTCTGAATAGATTTCTAACAATTTTGCCACATCTACTGAAGGAGGTAATTCTGATCACTGATCATCTATCTACCAATACTTTTTGACTTTTCTTTTTGCTTTTGCTATTCAAATTCACCATTTTCAGTTTAGCAATAGTCTTAGTTACCCTGTTCTGGTGTCAAGAAAAACTTAATATATCTATTACTTACCCCCTCGTTATATCCATAATCTCCATGATCTATTATTAAGGTACAAATTTCATGATTAAGCATTTCCTTTTCTAATAAAATAGGATTATTCTCTAATTAAATTTTATTTGAAGTCTTTCTTTGTAAAAGTCTAACAGAAAATGGTAATAACTACCATTCTCTTAATAATAATTTTTATCCAAGGCCCCAGATTTTCATTGAATCAGCCCTGCTGCTTGTGTTTCTGATTATTTCCAGGTGGGGAAAGCTGTGGCAGAGAATAAGCAAATAGTGTTTACAGGGCATTCCTCAGGTGGTGCTATTGCCATTCTAGTGACAGTGTGGTTCCTTCAGCAGCAATACAAACCCGATTCAACAATAAACCTCAGGAAGCCACCGTTCTGTGTCACTTTTGGATCTCCCCTTGTTGGTGATAGAATATTCAATCATGCTCTTGGGCGAGAAAATTGGTCACAGTACTTCCTTCACTTTGTTTCGAGATACGATATTATACCTCGAGTTTTGTTTGCTCCTCTCTCTTCCATCGAGAACTACCTACCCTTAATCCTGGATTACTTGAATCCCAAAACCACACTTCCCTTTCAAGAGCCAATTGAAGAAGCATCATCAAAACTTTATGAAAATGTAACGAGGAACGCTTCATCTCTTACAAGTCATGCCGCTTGTCAATTGATGGGAAACACAAATAGGTTATCCGAAACTTTGTCAAGTTTTATTGAGCTAAGCCCGTATAGACCATTCGGAAACTATATTATTTTTACAGATGATGAAAGCGAGCTGTTGCTTTTGAAAAACCCTGATGCTGTTCTGCAGATACTGTTCTACTCTTCTCAATTACGCTCCGAAGCAGAAGTTCAACAGGTTGCTATAAGAAGCCTCAAGGAGCACCAGAAATATCTAGATAAATTACAGAGCTTAGAGACGAAAAATGTGACCGATTTAGACTCTTGGGATGGGCTTCCATTGTCTTCAGATGGTGTTGTTGGAAGAGAAAGAATTGACACTCTCTTGAATAACCTGGGTTTGGTAAGTCTTTTAAGTAATGCCAAAATTAAACATTCGATTTTAAGATTTTTCATATCAAAACTAATGTTTATGTCTTGAATCTTCCAATTACAGAGCACAAGAGCCAGATTGTGCCTTTGCGCTGCCAAAGAGTTAGAGAAGCAAAAATTGAGAAACCAAGAAAGGATCGACGGTAAAATGAGGAATATCGAAAATGGAATAGAAAAGCTGGAAAGATATAAAGCCAAGTGTGAGGCTAACAAACACAGCTACTATGATGCCTTCAAGAAGTCAAAAGGCCATGATGATTTCGCCGCAAATGTGACGAGGCTTGAATTGGTTGGTATCATAGACGAGATAATGGAAATGATAAAAAGATACGAACTTCCTGATGGGTTTGAAGGTCGTGAAGAGTGGTTGAATATTGGAACAAGGTACCGACGCATTGTTGAACCTCTAGATATTGCTAACTACTACAGGCACTTGAAAAATGAAGATACAGGAGCTTATATGATAAATGGCAGACCGAAACGTTACAGATTCACCCAAAAGTGGCGTGAGTATGCCTTGAAAATGGAAAAAGGATCCAGTTGGGAATCCTGTTTCTGGGCAGAGGTAGAGGAGCTGGAGATTTGCCTTAGAACTAGTAACAATTTCGGTTTGTCAGAAGATGTTAGGGAAATGATTTCGCACCTGGATGAAAAGGTAGTTTCGTGGATTTAACGTGTAGAGCTAGGTGCTGATGTGTTTTTCGAGGATTCTACCTTCATCAAGTGGTGGAACACACTCCCTGAGCAACTTAGATCAGAATCTCGCATTTCAGGGCTCCTAAACAAGATATTTTGTCCATAATCGTCTTCTTCAATAACTATCGCTAACAATTGTTAGCTCCAAGCTTGTTTTACATATTATATAATTACAGTATCTAGTTTTAATGTATACTTGATCAATATATTCTAAGATTTGAAAGCATCAAAAGACCCGCCTTGCGGGCCTTTCATGGATTGTCAAGAACAGAGCTGCAACTGCTTTTTATTTTTTTTTTGGTTGTTTCCAAAGACATGTCTTCCCCACAAGTCAAGAGAAACCCCAGTCCCCACCCAAATTCTTTCAAGGATTTCCCAGGATAGCAAGTGACAAATAACAAGATTATATGTATTATATCTTTAAGATGACAAAATTTGACGAACTCCATGATCCAGCTAAAACTTACTGGAAATGAATTCAGTAACAGGGTTTGAGACAAAAGTTCAAACTATCAGCAATCACAGGAGAAAATGAACAATAAGAAACATCATAAAACAAATTGGTTTTAATTGAAATTATTACTCGCAATCAATCCAAATAAATGCCCCATTAGAAATATTATTACACGCAATACATCCAAATAAATGCTCAATTAGCAGTACGAACTCGTGAGTAGATACATGAATGGCTGCAACTGCAAGAAAAATAAATTGAGGTCTATGAACCATTTGTAAGATAAAAGCCCTTAGAGTACTAGTAGGGCAATAGATTCAAGTGTTTAGCAATGTTAAATTACTGCATGAAAACAATGCTTGCAACAATTGTAAAATCATAATTTCAAAGACGTAAAGGTAGTTTAGATTGTACTTTACTAAATGCATCCGACCAATCATTTAGATTGTAATTTGCTAGATTCTGGCCACACTCAAAAGGTTAAATTTATACAGAAAATAGGGCTTGCAACAATTGTAAAAACATAAATACAAACATATGTACAAGTACAACGTGAATGAAGTTGTGCTACATCCCTGTTTTCAAGCCAAAATTGAGCAAAACTACAATCTAAATGATAAGTACATCATTACCCTAAAAAAAAAATGATATGTACATTTGAACAAATTCTAACATTATAAGACTTCTTCGATTAAAAGTGATGAGACCAGAAGGTTTCACAGTACTTCAATTTCCCAAAGAACTAAAACTTCACCGAAGTAATTCATGTTAGTAAAATGCAAAATTTCATTGCTTAAAATGAATACATCACGGATGACCATATAAAATGAGTAAATAAATTGCTAATACCTACCCCAGACACAGGAACACTTCAACTTCAGGTTGGGTTAGCATATGACTTCGTTATCAAGATCCAGTATCGATAGTGCCCCTAAAACAAATGCTGCTAGCTATCATGAAAAAGCTGGTAAAGCATGACAATAGGTCCCTAAACGAGAATTTTCCACAACAAAAAAGCAAATAAAGATGAGAAGCAGTTCAAAAGAGAACCACAATAATTAAGAGATCCAAAATTGGCCAAGAACACAATCACACATGTGATAATCTACTATCACAGCCTAAGCTACTGAGCTATACACAGATTAGAATGACTCAGAAAGAAACATTTATCTCTAGAGTTTCTACACAAAATTACAAACATGTGTGGAGAGGGGAGATCGGAAGTACTTACAGATAAAGAAACACTTCAAAAACTTCTATGCAATCTGTCACCACCTAGATCTATTGCTTGAGAAAGATGACACCTCACTACACTGATCAGCTCAAATCATGAAAATATTAGTTAAAGCACATTGCAGTGGAACACTAAATCACAGTTCAACATCAATCTCAGAGTAATAACCCATAACTTTTATTTGCTTTTCATTTTCTCCTCTCATGAAAAAGTCAAATACTCACCTTCCTCTTTTTCTTCCCATTTGGAGAAAATAACTGCTTCTATTGTCTACAGAAATTACTTGAATGTGACAGGGAAATTAATAAATAGTAAAATTTGTCATATGTAGGTAACCATATATTTAAATGAGGTGTGTGTGTGTGTGTATAAAGAAATTTAGTAACTATGCAAACACAGCCAATTTTTACAAAAAATCAGATTGTGACAAATTAAATTGACTTGCCAGACATTAATATCACAATAGCAGTGAAATAAAATATTGTAAATAACACAATCTATACACATTCGGGAGGTAAAGATTGCTTTTAACCCCATATATTCGAAATTGGCAGAGATACGAGCCTCAATACAAATGAACCTCAGAAACGAGGCTAGAAACTTTTACACAAGAAGCAAGGCTAAAGCATTGTACAACTATTCACTATATAGAGAACCCCAGTAGATTTCAGCCTGCAGGACATTTACCACTCTAACCTCAAAACCTCACCATGGCATCATCCATCATTGAATACAACAGTGTATAAACCAGAAAGACAAAGCTACAAATAGATTTAATACATGTGATATGTTAAGTGACAATCAAAAAACACCTTGAAGCATGAAGCAGACCACAACAAATGAGGCCTAGACTAGTAAATTAATCATACACCATCCAAAGATTTCCTTTCAACATATTTTAGGCTTTGGTGGCACCTCCATATATATTCTATTCTAATACTTTTTCAAATAATTAATCTCTAAAAGTAACAGCAAAAATTGACTCTTTAGCAATGAATTAAGATTGAATAAGTACTACAGTCAAAGTCAGCTATGTGAATTTGCAACTGTAGACAGCACAGACCAGAACCATAGAGAGAATCTAGGACTATCATGTATGCATGAAAATCTCAGCATGTACACCTCCGTGCATAAAGACTGCACGTTCAAAGATTAGATGGTAACTAAGACTATGACTAATAATCAATTTTTAAGTCCAACTCCCATAAAAGGAATCTCTACATGTACACACTGCACAGAACCCTTTAGAAAGCATTTAAGGCCATTAAATGTAATACAACTAAGAAATGTGTTAATGAAGAATACAACCAAAACTAGAATAAAGGGAAATACAACACATTCATGTGAAAATTACGTCAGCTTCAAGGCTTCTATGAAATCATGTGCAGACAACAAATTTAAAATAAATAGGCCAATCTGAGTATCAACGGTCTGAGGACAACTTTCGTTGTGGAAATTAAACTGGTAAAGTTATTCTGAGGAAGGAAGAAATATATATAGAAAAAGGCCCATGCAACATTGAAACTAAGTGAAGCATAGAACAGTTATTATAATCACTTTTTTATGTATTCAATTTCTATACCACCTTATCTATCCACATAATAGCAACATAAGTCCTCTACATTAACACATGCACCATACAGATAAGAACCAAACTCATAAGAGAAGCAGCTCAATTCCCGGGTGCAAAAACACAATAACCCTATATCAACATCTAAAGTGTCTATGAAATGAGTCTAACACTAACATAACAACATAAAAGACACACGAAAAAGATAGACCCAACATACTTAATTCAAGAAAACAGGGACGAAGACATCTCCTCTACTTAAGACCTCGCAATCATGCTACAAGAACGAGCCAACCGAAATGTCAGGCTGCCTCCTTGCACACTTGCCTCCGACTCAATTTCATCACGCTTATATGGCTTCCTTCAGCCAGGACACCGCCCATCCTCCTCAAGAATCCTCTTGTGACAAAACAAGCAGAGTCGGAAACCGCACAAACAGGGCAAAAAATTCGTGTCTGTGAAGTCCAATTCCTCACAACATATAGGACAAGAAGAGGGCACTGTTAAAACATTGTTGCAAGTCCATGGAACCCCACCTGGAACAAAACGCCGATCCGAAGCAGGAAAACTCCGCTGCTTTGCCAAATTAGGCAGTGTCTGAGGTCTAAAAGCATCATCCGGTCTCCATGCCCGCTTATTATACCCAGCTCTCGCACTGTCAGGCATTGAATTCACAGAATCTAAACCAAACTCACTGGTCAAATCATGCAGAGAATCGGACTGAACACTTAATTGACTCTCAGAGGGTGATTGGTAACAGGGATTATCATGTTCCGCTTCCGTTTTATTGTTATTGTTATCATCATCCGCGGCAAGAGCATCGGCTACAGCCTCCCAATCGTCCAAACAACCATCTTCCTCTTCCTCTTCCGTTATGCTACCAGAGCAACAGCCACCAGTGCTGCTACAGCAAACACTACTACCGCTGCTGCTACTGCTGCCACTACTTCCACCGAAATTCGTAGCTGAATCCGTTCCTGCGCCACTTAAGAGGCTGTTAACAGGGCTGTTCGACGGGGACTCTGAATCACTCTCATGATGGATCGATCTGTCGTTATTATTGTCCTCCTCTCTTTGCCTTGAATTTTCCAACGCCCGGTCCCTCTCCTTCCGGTCATCCCCTAATCCGTCCTTGCATCCCTTGCTCTTCGCCGCACCTAACAAATACCAAACCATCACAAATCGATAAAAATAAAAATAAAAATAAAAACCAAAACAACAAAGAAAACAAAAATATTATTTAATTATATTCAGAATCATTATAAACTCAAGATGTTACGCAAGCAAATAAAGATCGTTTGCATACCTTGCGAAAGCCATTGCTCGCGACGAGCGTCGAGCTTGCACTGCTTCAATTTGGCAGACCTATTGGTCTGAAACCCAAACAAGAACACAAAATCAATTATATAAAAAAATAAAAAGTACAATACGAAAATTAAAGATGGAATATATGAAATTAATTACCCTCTTTTTCTTGGCGAAATCCTTGGAGTTGGGGATAGATGGAATCGAAGCGTTGGTGATTGAATCAGAAACCATTTTTTCTTGCAACCAAAGTCGATTGATAAACGAATTTGGATTCAAAATAAGGAAACCCTAACGATTTAATCCTGGAAATAAATTCTTGATTGAAACTGGGGTTTTTTCTATCTTTAATTTCCAAGAGAGATATTGACAATGTGGATAACGGAAACTCCTCTGCTTCGCTCGCCCTTTCTTTCACAATACCTACAAATAGCAGAGCCCCAGTGTTTCATTTATATAATCACTAAGTTACCAAAATACCCCTGGTTTTCACCAAATTTTTTGGCTTTGGACAGCTGAGTTTTTGAATGAATTCTGTGGGAGAAGATTTTTATCACAAGGTTACGTTTGTAATTTCATCACCGGCGAAGGGAAACCATACGACGTCGCTGGGTATTCGGAAATTAACGACCTATCCCAATCTGCTACTACTTTCTAATTATCCAGATTTTCTTTATTTAAAACTCGGGGTATGGGTGTCATTATTCATTATTGGGCAGTTCATGAATTTTATTATGCTAACAAATTGGATTTTCTTTTTGCCTTTCTATGTCGATTGGGTGTTGTCCCATGTATTTTATTTTAATGATCATATTTAATAATAACAAAAATCAAGGGCCATAATTTTATTTCATATTTAACTTTCCAATTTTACGTACACACGTGTTTAGGGTTTTCTTTTTTTTTAAGGTTTTTGAGGGAGAGTTCTAGAAACTGTTACAATAGGCAGCGTTAAAGCCAATGAAATAATATTTTACACACATTATTGGCATATTAATTTTTGTATTTGGTTAAAATTATATGAGATTATATTACAATTTTACATAAACCTAAAATGATCAACAATTTTTTTGTTATAATATCTAATAAATATATTATATATTATATTAATTGACGAGTCATTATAGTTGCGTGATAAATTGATTAGTGTAGAAGCAAATTTTATGCATTTAAATTTAATGTTCAAAAAAAATTATTCAATCTTTGTGTGAAATATAAATAAACTAGACATAGGGTCTACACATTGCATGATATGTTTATTCAATATTTTTAAAATAGATTGTAAACAGATTTATTTTAACAAAATAAACTAATTGATTAAGACATAATAATTATTAAATTATACAAATTTTAAAGTATATATGTGTGTGTGTGTGAAGATAAAATTAATGATTATATATGTATAATTATTAATATCAATTATAGGTAGATGTTATTAAATTATTCATTCAACTTGAGAAGATAACTTGAATATTATATGGTTTAATTATACTTTCAAGATCATCATCTTGTACAATTGATATTATTTTTGCAGACATGTCTTTGATATTAGATGTCAGTATTTTGTAATGTATCGTGTATGATATTTACTATCACCTAAATATTATTAAGATCAACTATTTAAACTTAAAATTTATATTGACCTTCCATAATTTCTGTAACTTATATATATTTTCAAGTTGCGTTGCGTGGGTATTTTTTTTTTTTTTAAACATTATTATTGGTTTTTTTGTGTTTCAAAAATACATTTTCTATATTGAAGTTCATTTTATCTTGAATTGATAATTAAAAAATCAATAAATAAAATATCCACAAATTGAACTCAAAATTTATATCATCATGGTTCTTCTCAAATATGTTACCATTTGACATCGGTAACCAAAGTTTAAAACTTTGTACGGAAAAGCAAAAAAATTTGCAGGATAACCCACTGGGTATTATTGATAAGCCTATAAATCAACCAGAGAAAGAGAAACCTTGTTGAAAAATGTGAACATTTAAGCAAAAGACTTGTAGGATCAAAGGAAAAAACTGATTTTGATTGTTGAGAAGAGAAAGTGAATTATTTTTATTATTATTATTTTAGAAAAAAGAATTAAGAATGTTGAGAAGAGAACTCACATAGAAAGCAGCAACAACTCCAACAGTATAATCTGAAAGTAACTTAGTTGAAGCATTGAAGAAGCCATGAAGATAAAGGTTATGTGACACAAATTCATTTGCTGCAAATAGAATTGACCACCACCTATAGCAAAAAAAAAAACATTTGATGATAACATCCTAATGAAAAAACGATAATTGTAAAACCCACAAAACCCACAAATCAAACAACAAAATCAATCCAAAATTCAACAAAAAGAGATAGAACAAATATAATTAAAACTACGTATCAATATTTGTTTTCCTTTATCATCACTAAAATTGAATTTGTTTTATGTGTGTGATGATAAAATTAATGGTTCGGAAATAGATCTATAATTATCCAAATTCATCATATAGTATATTAAATTAAAGCCCTATCTTTCTAGTTTCCAAAGATTCAAACCGCTCATCAATTAGATTTTATTGAGCAAGTTATGACTAATTTACCACTGACTGTTCAGTGGAAATCGATAAATAGGGGAAACTGAAATGTGTGTGATAATAAAAGGAATTATTCGACAGTGGGGCTATAGTTATCCAAATTAACCTTATAATATATCAAATTAAAACCCTGTCTACCAAGTTTCTAAAGATTCAAACCTCTCATCAATTAGATTTTTATCGAGTAAGTTATGATCACTTTACTACTGACTGCTCAGTAGAAACTAAAATGTGTGTGATGATAAAATGAATGGTTTGGAAGTGGGGCTAAAGTTATCCAAATTAAGTGTATAATACATCAAATTAAATCACTATCTGTATAGTTTATAAAGATTCAAACCTCTCATCAATTGGATTTTTATTGAGAAAGTTATGGTCGATTTGCTACTGACTGTTAAGTGGAAACCGAAATGTGAGTAATGATAAAAGGAATGGTTTGATAATGGGGCTACAGTTATCTAAATTAAGAGTATAATATATCAAATTAAAGCTCTATCTATCTAGTTTTTAAATATTCAAACCTCTCGTCCATTGGAGTTTTATTGATCAAGTTATGGTCAATTTACTACTAATTGTTCAACGGAAATCTAAATGTGTGTGATGATAAAATGAATGGTTTACTAAAGCTACATGGTTCAACATCAAACATCAGTTGATATTTAAATATTCAAACTTCTCATCAATTGGAGTTTTATTGATCAAGTTATAGTCAATTTACTACTAATTGTTCAGCGAAAACCTAAATGTGTGTGATGATAAAATGAATGGTTTACTAAAGCTACATAGTTCAACATCAAATATCAGTTGATATTTGTTAAATAAATGAAATTAGTTATATACAGCAACAACCTCTTTTCGTGATATATATACGTAACATAAAAAGATATCAACAAAAAGAGCTAGAACAATTACAATTAAAATTACATAACAATATTTGTTTTCCTTTAAGGATAATAATAATGGTTCGACATATTACAAATGATTTACTAAAGCTACATGGTTCGGCAACAAACATTAGATGATATTTGTGATACAAATAAAATTTATTATATTCAGCAACAACCTGTTTTCGATATATTTATGTAACATAAAAAAATATCAACAAAAAGAAATAGAACAAATACAATTAAAACTACTGATTGTTCAGTTGAAACCAAAACATGTGTGATGATAAAATGAATGATTTGGCAGTGGGGTTACAGTTATCCAAATTAAGCACATAATATACCAAATTAAATCTCTGTCTGTCTAGTTTCTAAAGATTCAAACTTCTCATCAATTATAGTTTTATTGAGCAAGTTATGGTCAATGTACTACTGACTGTTTAGTGGAAACCGAAATGTGTGTGATGATAAAAATAATTATTCGACAGTGGGGCTATAGTTATCCAAACTAAGCGTATAATATATCAAATTAAAGCCCTGTCTGTCTAGTTTTTAAATATTCAAATCGCTTATCAATTGGATTTTTATTGAGCAAGTTATGACTAATTTACTACTATGAATATTTAGTAGAAATCAAGGAACATATAAAACCAAAATGTGTGTGATGATAAAATAAGTGGTTCGACAATGGAAACCGAAATACGTGTGATGATAAAATGAATGGTTTCCTTAACCCAAATTTAAGAGATTATCATATTATGACTAATAAAAAATATTTTAAATAACACCTATTAATTGGAAAACGGAATCAACCAAAATTAATTCATTTAACATATATACTCACACATCAGCAGGACATAAACAATTAATCATTTATATAACAAAATAAAATAGACGAATGTTCTTACAGAAAACATATTCAACACAAATGAACCGTTTCTACTAATATAGATATGACACATACTCACAATTCGGTTGACAATATGATTATCCTCAATTTGATCTTAGTAAAGTACCTTGAAAACAAACATAACAAAATTCAATCGATCTTCATGTTAAGATTGTTAAGGAACAATTATTCATTCGTATCGCAGCTGTTACCTGAAAATGAAATCAACAAAAGTTAATTAATCTTCATAGTAAAATTATTAATGAATACACTTACTATTCGACAGAACTAACATAATTAATCATTCAAATAGATTGACTAAACAAAAACAATCATTCAATTAAATAATAACCGTTAAAATAGTTAGAAGATGTGCTTACAATTTCATATTAAATTAGTTAAAAGATATACTTTCAGTTCAGAAGAACGAATCAAAATAATTTGACAATGTCAATCAGATATTCTAACTTTATTCCATGTTAATTCATGAATCTTTGACCTGTAAACAACAACAAAAACATAAATAAATAGAAAATCATCAATTAACGAAATCATAAAGAACAAAAGTATTATTGACACAAACTAAAATGATTTATAAACAATTAACAAAATACCAGATGTATTGTTGACACTAACTAATATATTTCGCTAATATACAACTGAACATACACCCTTTTTATAATCTCTTATTTAGACATTTCGAATGTCAACACAATTAAATACGAAGAAAGGTTTGCAATGTCAATACAATGCACCTATATAATTATTAATAGCGATCCTAAACAAATGTCATTAAACCACAATTATTAATAACAATCCAATGCATCTATATATTTGTTATTAATGCACATCCAAAATGTCAAAATAGTCACAGCTCTGGAATGCCAATGCAATACACCTATATTATTATTATTGGAATATTAATGCACTGCATTAATATCTCATTAAACCACGCATCCAACTTTGAAATACCAATGCAAAAATTAATACTGTTTACAACATCACTAATAAAATTCAATCACGTGACAATCACAAATCCAAGGTGTCATTATGATTAGACCTTTGGAATGCCAATGCAATGCACCTATATAATTAATATTATTATTAATTATTAATATAATTTTATTAATTTTTAATTATTAATATAAATCCAACATGTCAAGATGAAGTAATAAACACAAACCCAATGTATCAAGATGAAACAATTTGATTGGGCTCATTAAACCCATAAAGAGAATTGCATTTTTATTGATGCGTGATTTTGACACCAACCAAACACACGTGTGAAATGCTGAGTAGGCCTAGAAGACATACATGAATGTGAAAACGAGAGTAAATGCAATAGAGAACAGCGTTTAAAGTGGTTCGGATGCTAAGGAAGCGAATCCTACGTCTACTGATTTTTGTATTAATGATAGGGGTCAAGTCGCGTTAGCGGACTGACTTACAAATGATTGTACAAGAGGGAGAATGCTATATATTTTTTTAGAGAGAGTAGCCAATCAAAGGTAGAATCATCGAATCTCCCAAATGAGAGAGGAACCCTTAATTTATAGTGGGATGAATTAAGGTTATCATTAATAAATTTGTGAGTTGGTGGGATTATCCGTACAAATCATTCTTTATGTCACATTGCCCACTTTCTAGAGTGATTTATGCGATTTAGTACAGGAATTGGACACGTGGAATCACTATAGCTTTTAGCTGGTCTGACGCGCACCTACTTTACTGACAGGAGTGTGCTGCTCCTGTCAGCACGCAACATGGCTGCTTCTAACTGGCTGCGAGCCTACCTAAACTCTGACTTTCTATGCTGATTAAGCCTTGCATTAGCCCTATATTTACAGGCATAACAGGTATGTTATACCAAATTAGTGAAAGAATAGTGAGAACATGAAACGTGGGAACCAAAATCATGACTTAAGTAGGAGTATGGGTGTGGCATCTCTTTATTATTATGGACTAAGGAGTTGGAGTTGTGTTATAATATGTCATACCAATCACCAAACCTCATGCCTTGTTTCACAAAAGCTTATGTGTACACGTGTCAACCATCTCATTTTATAAACTTATATTTAAATCTTAAGTTTCTAATAGATTATACTAAATTTGTTCATCGTTATCGTAATCAACAGGTTTATGCTTTATCCATATGTTATCACTATTTTGATAGTTAAATGGCCCTTAATTTAGGTAATACAGTAGACCTCTCTATAATCATAAAATATTGAGACTAACTAAATTTATTATTATGAAGAGGTTCTAATTTAATAGAGGTGTAGTTATAAGAATTATTGTTTTGATTAAAAATTATTGTTCTGATTTTTTATTTATAATTCATGTTTTAGTATTATTAGGATTTCAATTCATTATTTTAGTAGAATTATGATAGTACATAAATAGATATCAAAGAGTCATTACAAGATTGAGTGATTAGATTTAACGATTTCATTACACTAATCAAGTGGATATTGATATCTTCATTAATCATCCAAATAAGTAATAAGTTGTGTATGTTTTAACTGAAGAAGAAATTAATTATTACTGAAATTAAACAAGAGAGAAACGTGATGATTCTAAGGATAATAGTACGGAAATACCAAAAGTTTAGTGTTAAGAAGCTCTAAACATGCTTGAGAACTCGAAATATTTTGGATTCAATAAAAGATATAGTAACAACTCTAAAACATAAATAATTATCCCAAACAACTTTAAATAAATATTTTATTTCATCTTAAACATTTAATGTAACATAGCATATATTTTTTATAATATACATATAATTATTATTATGTAGAGACAAATTTCTTAAGATGGAAACCAGAAAAATTATAACTTATTATAATATAAAATTTATTTTTATTTATAATTGCTTAAGTTGAGACTAAAAATTTTTATGACTCTATAGAAGTTATCTCTATCTAGAATATGAGTAATGCTACACTTATACTACTTTTTTACACTATTTTTATTATATTATGATGTGATATATGTCACAATCATATAAATTTTATTATAATATTAAAAATTAAAAATAATTAAAAATTTATATAATTATAATATATATCACATTATAATATAATAAAAATGATGTAAAAAATTGATATAAATGTAACATTATTAATATTATTATAAAGACTAAAGAGGTATAAATAAATAAAAAGTTCCATGTCAACGTAATGACTACTCTTCTTTCATCAAATGACAACTTGTTTGTTCGATTTTCTAACATAGTAACCTATTGTGAAGGATGGTGCGATTACATAACACGTGTAGGGTGAAGATGCAGAGATGAGTACGGGCCACGGGAAAAGCAGGTTCCCCGCGTGCAATGGCTGTAAATTGCGTGGCGTGAGAAGTTTTGTCGATTTTGTGCGGTGAAGTTGTAAAACCCAAAGTTAAAGTGAGAGAGATGGGGGTCCCGCCGCCCCGTACCATCTTTCTGATCTTCCACTTAAGTGCTGTTGATATTTCTTCGTCCACTCAATTGAAAGGTAAGGTCGCGTTACGTGGCGTCTTCTCACTCGTTTGAAATGTGTGGTTACTGGTTAGTCGTTAGTGGTTACATTGTAAATTTAGTTTGGGATTTTTAATAGCATAAAATATATAATCTGCAAAATACTTTTCCTGACAGTTTTTTTGACTTTCTTTTTAAGCGTTGGCTTTTATTTTTCTTAGCTTTCTCTTAACTGACATTTCCCACTTTTTTTTTCACCGTTAGGCTTTTATTTTTCTCATCTTTTTCATTATTCTTTGCTGACATTTTCCACTTTAACACTTCACCGACTCAATAGCAACAAAGTATTATAGATAACATAACAACTATAAAAGATGATATAATAAATACACTATAAGTAATACAATAGACCATATTATAGTTGTTAATATAGTATACTAGTATACGTATAATAATGATTATAAAGGTTGATAATTAATACTTTTATCATATATGTATTAATATAATGTTTTTAAACAGTTAGATTAGTACTTGAAATTAATATAGGTTTTTGTTTTTTAATATCTACGGATGACAAAATTACCAATAAAATATTTAGTATTATTAAAATGTAACTTGATAAGTTATATACATAATAATACATTATTTTAACAAAATATAACAAAATATTATATTAATAAATTATTTATAAAAAAATATATTAATCAAATATTCAACACAAATATCAAGGTCAAAATACTCTACCAAACACATATTCTGCAAATCATATTCTCGTAATCATAATTCTATCTAACTATCTAATACTATTCCTAAAATCCTATCCAAAATAATAAACCAAAAGCACCCATAGATATTTGAATTAATAAAAAGGAAATGTAAAGTTCAACATTAATAGAAATTAAATATTCAGAAAATAAATTTAATAATTAATACTTTAAAATGCGTAAATGTTTAATGTTTAAGTAATGATTGACACTCTTTATAAATCATTCATCTTTATTTATTTAAGGATGATAAAAATTAAGTGTAAACTAACACAATACTTTTCATTACTATTTAATTTTATCAAATTCTTTGATAAATGTTAAATTTATAAACCACAAAATATGTATTGACCTCAACAGGTGGGTATGGGTGAGCAAGAAATCCAGGTAGAACTAGAACCAGCAAATACCTAGAGTTTCGATTCCACATAAAAAGTGTTAGTTTTGGTTCCAAATTTGGTGGAATCGGTACTGTGCAATTCTAGTTCTAATTCAACCACTTCAAGAATGGGAACCGCAACCGCAACCAAGGTTCGAGTACCCAGGGTGGAATAGATAGGCATTTAGTGTGTATTTATAATTTTTGTAAACTATTGCGATGTATTTGTAATTTTTATAGGGTATATTTATCATTTTTGTGAATAATAAGGGTTATTTGTAGTTTTTTTTGGGTATCTGAAATTGAAACCCAGGTTCCAATTCTAACTATTGAGGAGCCAAAACCGATCAATTCTAATTCCTTGGAAAAAAGGGCGGGTACCCAAACCTGATCACCCCTTCAGGTGAGTTATATTATTGGCAATATTTGTTTTACAGTTTGACTTACCATATTATTAATTATATTGATCAAATATATAAAGGCACGCATAGGACAAAATAATCCTTTAGAGATTTTTTTTTCTTTTTTTAAATATCAGCAAAAAAATACGAAAGTGTGGAAGGTTGGTTGAACTTTTGGTATAGCCTGAAAAGCAATTGGATTGGAAAGAGATTGTTTGAGGGTGAGTGACGCTCAAATCACTAAATCATTAACACCATGTGTTAAGTCAATGTTGAATTAATTAAACAACTTCTAATTACATCTTAAGATAACGAGACCTATCTTTATGCGACAAAGGCACAATATCTTAGTGGCTAAGCTCTAATATATATTTATGTCCATCACCTATACCTTTGTAGTGGAAATAATTTAAAGTTTTTTTTCTTTAAAAAAGGTTAAAACATTTAATAAAGTTTATTAATAGTGGTTGATTGTGGAGACCTACACTCTTTTAATAACTCTGTTGACATTGTAAGAATTGCTTATTGATGATTAGTCTACTAAATATGTCTTTTTACCATTGTTTATTGTCGAAAAAATATGGTGTATCCGACAAGCAATTTTTTTTTTTTTTTTTTTTTATGTGATGGAAAACTTAAATAAAAATAAAGAAATTGAAAATACGAGTAAATTGAACTCTAAATTTGTGTCTTCAAAAGATAAAGATTCTCTCTCTTTTTGAACTTTTTTAGGGTGTTCTTGGAAAGAGTGGATTCTCCATATGAATAACAAACATGCCTCCCAAAAGTATGACATATTTAAACTTTGATGCGGTGTCTTGAAAAGCCAATCTATATCATAGAGTTCGAGTTAGTAACCCTCTTGGACCTTTCTTTAGGCCTAAACATTGGGTTAAGCCGACTTCATTATTGGGCTAGTGGAGTTTGGGTCGGCGTTCATATTAGCCTAAGAATCAAACCCATTTGACATCTCCAAGGTAAAGAGCCTTTTGCCTTGGGTTTCGTCTAGAGCCATTTGCCCACCCCAGATCTCTTCTCTTAATTGCTTGGACTCTTCATATTGGTTTATTTCTTGGGCTAATTGACTGTTTACCCTATCTAGGCCTTCATATCAGCCCAGGCCCAAAGTAACAAATTCATTCACAATCTCATCATAAAAATTTACGACTGGCCAACTATAAAATATAAATACAATGTTCCATGGAAAACATCGAAAAAGACTTGTAAACCAATTATTTAATTAGAAGAATATGAAAATAAAACAAAGGCATGATGATTGATGAATCTGTAGCCTGCATGTGGAATTAGGAAGGGTGACCATATAATATATAAATTATATTAATACAAACGGCACCTAACATATGATTATCTATATGACATAATATGATATATTAAATAGCCATAGAAGATGGGGTCTACTATGACTATCACCAAAACACGCATTTGGACCGTAGAGATTGGACACCATCACATGGGCATCATCACCTTGACCAGGATGATTCATGAACCCTCCGTCAATCTGTGAAAATAATATCTCAAATAATACCACTTTTTTTTTCCTTTCTTAAATTCAAAGTCACCCTATCTTCTAATAAAATGGACACGTTTGAGGGACTTAATCAACTAATTTGATCACTTTGCTAAAATTAAAAGTAACAAGAAATCTTCAATCAAGTTGAATTTATTGAACAAGTTTCCTGGTTATTTAATAAAACTCCATGCAGACTCAACAGCATATCGACACGTGCCTGCCTTATCCGGTTAAATGCTAATCGACGACATTAGACTAAAATTTGTCCTTTGCTACTACAGTCTACACGTTATATGTCTCACCACATGAAGAGGAATTGCACAT